>NC_040916.2:30318585-30380532 GCF_004126475.2 Phyllostomus discolor | reverse complement strand
GCTAGTTTTCTTTTAGATACGGTGCATATATTAGGCCCGCGTATGCCTTACGGTTAACATTTTTCAGTCAGCGTTCGCTGGTTGATCGCCTGCTTATTTATTACTCAAGTGCTGTACATCAACACACCCCTGGCATTTAGGAAAGTGATACACAATAGAATGGAATGACTGGACGGGGTTTGTAGCAGGTCGGTACCTCTGTTGTGTGAATGAATGAATGGATGATGGTGAGTATAGAGTAAGCTGCCTCCTTTTCAGAGAGGATCTTTTCAGAGAGGACGATGGGGCATTACAAGTAAAGACTGGAAAACCTTTTCCTCCCCGGTGTGTTTCCACTACCCATCCTGAAGTTACCCAGCCGATGCTGGCACCTTACTGAAGAAGTCCGCCTTGAGCAAAGCTGTATGCCGCTCTCGTTAATCATCCCTGTTTCCGTACGCTGTATTGAAGACACGGGCAGGGGATGCCCTGGAGGCTTACTGTAGCTTCGTCGCTGGCCGCACCCAGGTGCGGGTGCTGTGCGGACAGGTGCGGTCCGGTGCGGACCTCGGTGTTGCTGGCTCTCTGTTCTCTGGGTCGCGTGGCTGAACGGGGGTCAGGGCCGTGTCTGTGACCGAGGTCTGCCTGCAGTGGAGACCTTCCGTGGCTAGTGGGCAGGCAGCCGACAAGTGTCGACTGAAGCGTCTTCACCCTGCACGGCACTGAGGCTGCTTGTCACAGAGGGGAGCAGGGGGAGGGTCTCTCTGAGGTCGGGCTACTAAGAGCATGAGTCTGTTCCCTCTTTTTCTTTGTATTGAGGACGTCTCGAAATCATTTTCTGAAACCTAGAGCTGGATGACTGCTGTGCCTCCTAGAGCCATGGAGGGAGAATCGAGACCTCAGTTTTTCCTCTTTTCCCATTACCAGCTGCTCTTCCGTGTCCCCGTTTCCTTGCCTTTCCTCACAGCTCCACAAAGGGGGGCTCTGATAAAATATCGGTGTAGCGAGCATTTGAGCGCACCAGTTTCAGTGGCCAGAGCCGCCTTGGACGAGGCGATCAAATACTGCTTTCCCCCGCGTCCACAGTTAGGGGGCACTGATGGGGACGGGGCAGCTTCGTCTGTTGCTGTCCCTTAAACACGCCCTTTCTCAGAAGGAAGGGAGTTTTGAAGCAGTAAGGAGGACCGTTCCTGGGGCCAGGTGACGCACGAGCGAACTGTGATGGAGTTGCGGGACTTAGTGTGGTTTCCCTGTGAGCTCCCTGCATGTCAGAGTGCACACTCCTCACCCTTTCCAAACCGCTGCACCGTAAATACCCCCTGGGCCGCAGAGCGCGCTGTGGTGCTGCAGTGGCGGGAGCACGGTACGGCTTCCAGGTTAAGAGGAGGTTTCGGTTTTGTGAAAGACGGTTCCCTTCCTGAACCGTAAACTGAATTTCATCATCCGGAGGCGTGGGTGTGAAGACCCCATCTCCCCTCAGGGGCATTTGGAGCTCTGGGGGGGGGGGCGGTATTTTTGACGTCCCCGAGATGGCTGGGAGCTTCTGGCACTTAAACGGGGGAGGTTCAGAGACACCAGACTCCCACACAAACAGAGAGCTGCTCCTTGAGCCGTGCAAGTGGTGCCTCCTGAGAAACTGTGATACGAGGGGTCTGTTCGGTTCAGTGTTTGTTTATGTTGTGTACTAAGCTCTGTGTAGGCATACTTCGGATGAACCAACGGGCTATTTCCGAACTGCTATGTAAATATTAATAAAGAAGCTATAAGCTCATGGAGTAACTTATCTATTTGTAAAATATATTACAGTAATTTAATAGATAGCTGGAAGCGTTTTTGCTTTCCGTTGCAGCTTATGCTACACAAAGGACATATCGCCGTGTGATAATTGTAGATAACTTTTCATCGTGCCTATAAATATGATTAAACTATCTATTGATTTTTTTTCCCCTAATTGGATTCAACAGAGTGTCCTCTGTAGCAATACTAGTTTTTCCAATAACACGACATTGTATGAACCTCGTCTCTTGAAGAATTCTAAAGTAAAGAGGAGATGTCAGGAGAGTAACAAATACTATCCAAAGGATAGAACATAGAAAACAATCCCACTGTTTTACTTTCCCAACATACGTTGTTATCCACATTTCGCCAAAAACCAGAGTGCATTCAGGCACTTGCTGTGCAAGAACTGTCAGAAGCAGGAGAGCACGGCATAAAGCACGTCCTTGCGGAGTGTTCTGCATCCTGCACGGAAACCCGGTGTCTTTGTTGGGAATGTGTAGATTCTGCAGAAGATCTGTTCTCTCCTGGGTCCCCGCCTGCAGGCTCCCTCCGGGCACTGCCGTCCCAGCGTCTTTAAGACAGAACTTTCGGAGACGAGCCCGCTGACATCACCACTCTCCTCCTTACTCCAGAAGAGGGATCTCTTTAGCGGCGACTTTTCTCCTGAAACAGAAGGCAGTTCCGGAGTCCGCTGTGTCTGTGCGTGGCTTCTCCTGGGGGCCCAGGCTGACGTTGCCTCCATCCCTTCTCCCCATCACCCGGTCGAGCTCACTCTGAGAGACCAATAGCGAGCAGTGCGTGGGCTGCCGCAGCTGGTGGGGGGAGGTGGGAGTTAGGTGCTCACTGCCCGTCAGTGTGGGTGGGTCCTCGGCACCTGTCCCTTCTCCAGCGGCGCCCCTCCCCCCGCGTCCCCTCACGTGATGCCCCTGTGGTCCTCCCCCCGAGTACCCTCACGTGATGCCCCTGTGGTCCTCCTCTGCTCCGTGACTTGATTCACTCCCTTGCAGTCTCGAAAGCCTCCCTCCACTCTGTTTTAGAACCTCCCACCCCGAAGTCTACGAGACAGAGATTCGAAGAGGGATCTAAATTAATCATTTTATGTACAAGTTTTCTTACTAATAACTAGCCAGGCCCAGCTGTCCTCGGAGACAGAGGGCGCTGAGTTGGGGAAAAGAGGTGAAGTCACTCGGGGGCGCGGAGCCCTTTGGGAGATGCACCCAAAAGACATGTCGATGTTACACTTAGTTTTATTACTCAGCTGTTGCTCTTTGAGGGGAGCCAGGCACGTTATGAAACAGTGAGCGGAAGCAGGCCGGCTCGAGGTCCCAGGGGCCGGGAGAATGTGTGTGAGCCGAGAGGAAGGCGGAGAACAAGAAGTAGGGCTGTTGAAGCTTCTGCTTCACACCGCTCCTGAAATGTGATTTGTTTTCTGGGAAGAAAAGCCTGGAACTTATATTCATGCACCATTTTCCCAGAAATTAAACCGCTGGAACTTAGCACGCGGGTTTTTGTATCCTAGGGATCAATAGTAGGGATATGAGTATTAGCTCCTCATTCAGTTTTGCAAAAGGCAGGGACACTGGTCCGTGGTCGATGCTTCTCTGGCGGAGTCAGGGGTACCCACGAACCACGTCTCAGACAAAGCATTTCTCTGGGAGGCTCCGCCCGCCTGGCCCGGTTCCGCTGGCTCCTGAGCGAGCTCCTCACGGTGCATGGGTAGCACGTGACAGTTGGCAGATTCATTGTTCTCTGTCAGATGGGGGCTGTTCCGTGGCCCTCTGCCTGGCTCCGCACCCCTGCGAGTTGGTACTGGATGATGTGGGCCATCCCTTGGGTTGACAAAGGTGAGTTGCACTCAGCCACAGGATTGGGCTCCACTTGAGAACAGTTTGTGTTCTTGCCTTCGCTCCGTGCTCCAGCCCTGCGTGAGCATTCAGGGCCCCCTGGAGCCTTTTGTTCTGTACAAGATGTTTATTCTGGGGAGAAGCAGGTTAGATTCCCCAGGATTATTTTTCCCTTTCTTTACAGCAGTTATGTATTTCTGCCGGGCAGACCATCCCAGACCGGTGGCCTAAGCCAACACCCTTTTACTCTTTCTGGCAGTTCTGCTGGCCGGACCCAGCTGGCCGGTTCTGCCAGGCTCACCGTGGGCTGCGGTGGCCGAGAGGGGCCCCTCTCTGGCTCCCCTCCCCCACGGCCGCTCATCCCCCAGTGCCCCACACTAGCGTCTTAGGGCCCAGCAGTGGATTCTACGGGAGTGAAACTGAAAGCTGCCAGGCCTGGGGAACTGGGCTCCAAACTGGCAGTGTCACTTATGTGACCACTTTACTGCTGCTTGGAGGTCACCGAAGGGGCCAGGTTCAAGGTGGGGGAGGGCAGACTCCATCTCTGGGGAGAGACCAGCGCCAGGAGGTGGGGGGGGAATAGCTGCTGCCTCCGAAGAAGAGGCACCGCAGCTGCGATGCGCTAGCCGTGAACTGGCACAGTCGCCGGTGCTTTGCATCTCAGTCCTTACCTCCAGCCCCTGGGTTCCTGGTGCCCACGACAGCGCCCTTGTCCCCGGGGAGACTCACAATGGCCTCCGTCTCTCGGACGTGTACAGCAGCACGGCCCAGTGAGCTCTGAGCCAGGGTATCAGTAGTGATAATGTCGACGTTAATACCCGATACATTCACACTTAAATAAATACCTTCTATTTTCAGCAAAAAAACCCCAAAACTGGAGAATGATTAACTCAGTTTTTAAAAGTACCTTTATCACCGTAGGCTTATTCAACTGAACTTCTGTTCAGAATTTCATCTAAGACTTCAGCAATTTTTTTTTTTAAGTGGAGGACATCAGGAAAATCGCAGATGGATCGTTATTTTGAATTTTGTATCTCAGACTTGCAGCACTTGCCAAGAATTATTCTTTAAAGTGTTCGTGACTTCGCCTCAGGGCAGGCCGGATCTTGTAAAGAGCCCTCTTCTCCCCTCGTGTTTGGGAGTCGCAGGGAGATGTGCTGCGGACACTGCCCACTCTCACGGGTGGCTCGGGGCACCCAGGCTGGCGGGCTAGGCTGGCACCCAGGGTGTGGCGTATCAGAGCTCTTTTTCCTCCCAAAGGGTCATGACTATGATCCGTTTCACCATTTGGGGTGAGAGCCTCACTGATTCCATTTCCCTTTACATCGAGAGGCAGTCGTGGCTTATTAAGTTGTGCATGCGAGTGTTGTCCCTGCCTGTGTGAGGTTCCACTGGGGAACTTGAGACCTGAGGGGTTTTGTTTCCTTCCGGAGTCTGAGGATCGTTGGTATGCAGTGGTGACTTGAGAATGTTAGTGGCCTTTTCTGTAATGGGGCGGGATGTTCTGTCTTCTCACCGCGTGTATGGAGAGTAGAAGCGGCATAAATATTTTAAGGCCTACTCTTAGCGCACGGTGACTGGCGCCTCCCCCACCCCCCTCCCACCCGGCCCCACACCAAGGGGACGAAGCATGAAACTCGAAGCTGGGTGGAGCCGTCTGGAAGCCAGGAACTCTGACGCCAGAAGAGGAGGGACGGTTCTCACACAAGCTCTCCCCGGAGCAGGATGCTAGCGTTAGCGTTGGCTGGGCGTTTCCACCCCAGTGCTGCAGGTATGTGCCGTGCCTGAGCAAACTTTGCCTCTGCGAGTGTTTGCTGTTTTTAAATCAAACTCGATGAGCGATGCCTGCTGGTTGCCCAGAGAGTGCGAATTAACTCGTGGGCCTCACCAGGTGTAAGTGCACGGCAGCCCGGGAAACCACACTCCTCCTTCGGCCTCAGCGAGCGCCGCCCTTTCGGTGGCGACTTCAGGTCCCGTTCTCGGTCTGGGCTGGGGTCTGGGCAGGAGCTAACGCGCTGCCCGCTGCCCAATTCCGAGGGGTGCTGGGGGGAGGCCTGGCCTGTGGTGCCGGGGCCGCTGATGTTCAATGGGTGGCCCCTTGTCGGAAAATAAGATCATCTCCGACAGGTGGCCGTTTCATTTATTCATTCATTCATTCATTCATTTTTTTGTGAACATTTTTTTTATTGTTGTTCAAACACAGTTGTCTCCCAGCATGCCCCCCACCCGCCACACACATTCCTTCCTCCCAACCTACCCCTTTGGCTTTGCCCATGTGTCCTTCATACATGTTCCTTGATGGCCCTTCCCCTCCTTCCCCCATTAAATGAGAACACTACAACAGTTCAGAGTGGACTGGACACATTTTATCTTTATGCTGTAGTAACACCTCATTTGCCAGGGTGATGTCTTCTGTGTTGAAACGAAAGCTAATGACAGCCGCGTGTGTACGTATTTTCACGTGTCACCCCCGTTTCCCTCACCTGTAAAGGTACGAATTTCCTTACAAACTTTATTCACTTCTTTTAGGCACCAACCATCGAGTTTGATAGGTTGGGTAAAGTAAAGATTACTAGGAAACAATGCTGTAAGCAGGGAAGGGAATTCCTGCTAAAAACATTGCCGTTGTTCCCTTCGGAAGAGTAAGACTGAAACGCCACCCATCTTTGTGATTGTCTTCCGCTGAGTATCTACTTTGGGGGAAACGTGAAACCTTTGTCTTACTTTGGCTGAGGCACAAAGGTGGCCTAAGATTTCCAGCCGGAACCGGGCACGCGTTATTCCAGCCGGGCGGCAGTGACCGATGGGGACGCTGGTCTCCTCTTCCAGCCCGTGGGAGAGACTGGTAGCGCCCGCGGGGGTGCGGGGGTGCGGGGGTGCGGGGGAGGGGCGCTCTGTGCCGGGCAGCGGCTGCGCTCTCAGGCTCTTCCCGTGGCGGGAACCGCTGCGGAAACACGGCCCCCCGGGGCTGTCTGGGTGTCCTTGCCTAAATGAAAGCTCCGAGTCGCGAATGTGCGTGTGCATGGTTAGTGTGTCCCATTCGTAAAACACGGATGCACGTGCAGGTCGCACAGCGTGCACAGCACGCAGCGACGCTCCGCCCCGCTCCCTCGGCGCCGGCGGGGAGCTCGTGTGTTCCGCCTGGGGCGCGCGTTCCGCACGACGAATTTTGTCCCTTCTCGTGTCCAGTAAGGGGCTTTTAAACTACGGTAGATGTTATCAAAGTGACCAGTGAACTATGCCTCTCCGTGATGGAAAATATTTAATGGACTTCGTGGTGTTGGAAGCTCGTTGGGAAGGCAGGCATATTTCTGTTGTGCGGCTGTATTTTTTCTTTCTCGCTGCAAACTCAAGCCTGCGTTCGCCTCCATTCTTACTTAATGATTTCACTAAAGAACACGATGCAAATCTAGTTCCCATTCATCAGCACAAGCTCAATAAGTGTGTTTCTGTTTGCTAACGTCAGCATGCTACTGAATCGTAAAATATTATCTTTTACGCATAGTTTCTCGCCTTTCGCTCCCGCACAGCCGTACACCAGTGCCCTGCCGTCTGGGGCTTCGCTGTGCTGGGGCTCGGTTATCTGTGCTCAACCACAGTCGGAAAATATTACATGGAATATTCCAGAGACAAACAGTCCAGATGTTTTAAGCTGCAGGCCTGCGCCGTTCTGCGCAGCCTGATGGAATCTCGCGAGTCCCGCTCCTTCTGCGGGGACGTGACTCGTCCCTCAGGCTGCACCCCGCGCTGTGGACTCTGCTCCCCCGTGAGTCCCTGGGCAGCCGTCTGGCCGGTCGGACCCACTGTCCCGGCACCGCGGATCCCGTGTTCGGGTGCGGGGGGGGGGGGGGTGCGCTGGTCTTGCCGAACGGCGGCCCCACAGCGCAGGCACAGCGATGCAGGTGTCCGCGATGTGCCGGGAAGCTGTAAAGCGCTTCCCTCGAGTGGGCAGGTGAGCACAGTCAGGGAGGGAGTTTGAGGGAGACCCCCCAGCCCGCCGACCTGACCGTCATTACAGTATATCGTTATAATTGTTCTATTTTGTTACTGTATTGTTAATCTCTCTCTTTTTTAAGATTTTACTTATTTATTTTCAGAGAGGGAAGGGAGGGAGAAAGAGAAAGAGAAACATCAATGTGCTGTTGCTGGGGTCCGTGGCCTGCAACCCAGGCATGTGCCCTGACTGGGAATCGAACCTGAGACACTTTGGTTCACAGCCCGCACTCAATCCACTGAGCTACGCCAGCCAGGGCTTGTTATTGTTAATCTCTCACTGTGCCTAAATTATAAGTTACACTTTATCATGGGTGTGCATGTACAGGGAAACACACCCGGGGGGCTGTCTCCAGTTTGGGGCGTCTACTGGGGCTCCTACGTGTGCTCTGCAGACAGGGGGGAGGCGACACAAAAGTCTCCCACCCAGGGATTGCCTCCCCGGGTATGTTTGTCGTTAAAACCCCTCTGGGCGCACGATTGGTGTGCGGCGGCAACGACAATGTTACACTTCACACAACAAAGGGCGGAGACAGGAGGAGCTGACGTTAGTGGCCCCGTCCGGTCAGTCCAGACCGTCCCGAGGGGCAGTGCTTGTGAGTGACGGGAAGTGGAGCCTGGTTTGCCCTTCCGGGTGAACCGCTAGGCTATCGTGTTAGGTGAGAAACCCCCAGAATGCTGGGTGCACTCCTTTTTTTGAAGACAACGGTTTAGTCTTAAGAAATTGTATATATTTACATTTAAAAAACCATGGAGAGATTTTTTTCATTCTGTATGTCTTCTATGAAGAACTACTTCTTATCTTCCTTAGAGCTTTTTGCGGTGGGGGGGGGGGGGGCTTGGTTACTGGGTCGGTATCTGTACTCGACTGTCAGCAGGAAGAGCTGGACACCGGGTTTTGTTTGCAGTGCAGGAGTAATTTCAAAGGAGAGGAGAACATCGGCCCTACCCAAGGAAACGTTAGTGGTGCTCGGAGAGCCAGCGACCCTGGGGACCGAGGTGCTTCCGTTTTGCTGGTGTTTACTCCTCCTCTCAGACCGCACAGTTCTTAATCCCTCGGGAACGGAAACCCAAGTGGGAGCCCACAGGGAATCTCGGGCTGCCTGAACCACGATGCGACGTGTGTCCAGCAGACACCTGAGAGGAGTGATGCCCACAGCCCCAGTCCTGCTCCATGAGCCGCACCAGGTTTGCCGCTTCCGCTTGGAACTGGCTTCTCCGGAGGCACGTCCGTTGCCATGGGAGACGAGTGCATTGCAAGTGGGAGGGATCGTGTGCAGAAGCCGAGCCTTCCTGGTGTGGTGGTTCAGGGTCAGGCGTGGGATTTGGGGTGAGGTCCCGATCTTGAGAGAGGTGTGGCCTTCCACTGGACCAGCTGTCGCCTGCATCTCCTCTGTTCCTCCCCCTCCCCAGCATTCTGCCCCCCATGAATGAAGCCCCATATTCTTGGCTGAAAGGGAAGTAGTGCAGGTGCTCTTCTTGTGCCTAGGGGTCATGTCCAGGGTGACACCCCCGACCCCTCAACCCAGTAAAGAAAGCACGTCTGATGCTTCCTGTGGTCTGCATCAGCTTTACACGAGTGGTATTTTTAAAACGGCAATCAGTGCGCATGCATACGAAACTGGGCCACGGACTCTTTGTGCTGTAGAAAAGGGCTGTCGTAGTCATTATTATTCAGGCATTATTGTGCCCAAATCAGTTTTTTGTTGTGTTTTTCTGTTCAACAGCCTTGATTCTGTGCGAGCTAGGGAGGGGCTGTCTGAGAGATGGGTGGAACCAGAGCGACGGGGGATAGCGTGGTGTGCTCCCCCCTCCCCCGCACGCAGAACCCCCATCCTGCCCGGTGAGCACACGCTTCCCTGCAGCTGCGCCTTCGCTGCGCTCTCCTGTGTGGGGCGGGATGCGTCCGGTCCCAGAAGCGCCGCGCAGCACCCTGACGGGGCTGCCCGCCGATGCTCGGAAGTATCTTCTCAGCCTGGAGCCATGGGGCAAGTGCAGGCGAGGGGAAGCAGTGTCTCCGTGCTTCTCAAGAGTGAAAATGATGTCACCACATTTGAAGCGTTTGAAAGTTGGATGATAGTATTGATAAAGCATTGTGTGTCATTGGCACAGGAGAACGAGCCAACTGGTTAAAGTTATTCATGTCATCCCTAGATTCTGTTTAGAACGGAGCGAACAGTTCTGTCATTACAGAGCCGTTGAGAAGCTGTCTGCACCCGAGTTGGTGAGAAGCGTCCCGATGCTCATGGAACCGGGGACCCTCGACTCCAGAGGAGACGGTTTACAGTGGGGTTCAGGTCCTTGACACAGGGGTTCAGAAGGCACATTTCCTGCCCCAAACGAGACCCCAGCTGTGAAAGAAATAGTTAGTGATGTTGCAGGGTGGCTCCGTGGAAATAAAGGGCGTGATGTGCGCCCCACAGCAGGTACCCGACCTCGGTTTCCTTGGCACGTCCCAGAGTGGATGACCGTGAGTTAACACATCCCCAGTGCCCCCCCCCCCCCCCCTCCGCTGGACAGGGTGAGGCTTGAACTGTGGCTGTGAAAAAAGTGTATAGTCCAGTTCCAAGGTCCTGGAATCATAAGTAATTTCGATAGCAAAGATCTAGACTGCAGTGACTCCTCTCTGGTCTTTGAGCATATTCACAGGTAAATGGGGCCACGATGTGCTTTACGTTGTCATGGTAATTTCCTGCAAAGACCCCTGGGAGGGCGATGCAGGTGGAGGCCAGCTGTGCCGTGAAGAACCCGTCTGTTTTCTGGGTCTCTGTGGTGCCGGCTCCGAGCAGACCGCCCTCTGACCCTTCGGAGAGGTGGCTCGTCAGGCTGCAGTCGGCCGTCCTGGGCGCCAGGAAGCTTCCAGCATCAGGCCTTGCATCTCTTCGTTCTGATGGTAAAGACACAGCCATGTTCCCCCTGCCTTCACTCCTTCACTCTCGCTGTTTTCTTTCCAAGACGTGGTCTTGTCTTTGCCTGGGCTGGCGCCCACCAGCGGCTGCTGTGTGAAGATGCCCGTGGACCTACCCTGCGGACTGAGCGACCGCGCCCTGCGGGTTAGGGCGGGGCTTCCCTCGCGGCTCCACCAGTTGCGTGTCTCCTGCCTGGCTTCTCCTCGGCTGCAACAGGGGACTGACTGAGGGAGGTTTTCTGGAGCAGTGCTTGCTTGGGAGAGCTTGCGGCTGCCCCCTCCTGAGCGGGCAGCCGTCCCAGTGTGCTCAGAAGTGCCCGCGGCTCTTCCCCTGGCGTCCGCAGGTGCCGCCCGGCCCACAGTGGCCCCGCGCGGCGCTCACGTCACAGACGGCTCCGCTGCGGGCCGTGCACCAGAGCTCTCCTGAGTGCAACTTTGGGCGGGCAGCAAATCAGCGACTAAACTAACCAAGGTGCTATCGTGTGCAAGTGATTTTTTAAAAAAATATTTTTTGTTGATTTTTGTCGTGAACTTGAAACAACAATGGAAAACTTGAATGCATTGTCAGCCATTTTTTCTTTTATTTATTTATTAATTTATTACTTTACTATTGAATGTATGTGGTTGACATTCGGTTATAATTTTATATAGATTTCAAATGTGTAATTTTTTAAGAATGCTGTTCAGTTTTTTTAATTGTTTAAATACAGTTGTCTCCATTTCCCCCCGCCCCCCCACCGCTCCCCTCCACCCCAGCCAGCCCCACCTCGCTCCCCTGACCCCACCCCCCCTTGGCTTTGTCCGTGTGTCCTTCATAGTTGTTCCCGAAAACCCTTCCCCTTCTTAACTCCAGTATCCACTCCCACCCTCCCCTCTGGTTACTGTCAGTTTGTTCTTTATTTCCATGTCTCGGCTTATATTTCGCTTGCTTGTTTGTTTTGTTCACTAGGTTCTATGTATAGGTGAGATCATGTGGTGTTTGTCTTTCACCGCCTGGCTTATTTCACTCAGCATAATGCTCTCCAGCTCCATCCATGCTGTTGCAAAGGGTAGGAGCTCTTTCTTTCCTTCTGCTGCATAGTATTCCATCGTGTAAATGTACCACAGTTTTTTTTTTGATCCACTCATTTACTGATGGGCACTTAGGTTGCTTCCAGCACTTGGCTATTGTAAGTTGTGCTGCTCTGAACATGGGGGTGCACAGGTTCTCTTGGATCGGTGTTTCAGGGTTCTTAGGATACAATCCCAGCAGTGCGGTGTCAAAGTCTTTATTACATTCTTTATGTACTAGTTTCTCGTTTTTCTCCATTCATGAGCTAACTTCCACTGCGTATTTCATTGAAATACCTTTTTAAAAATGTCTGCATAGCTCAAAATGACGTGAAGCTATAGTAGAATGAGTTAGTACTGTTTTTCCTCCGTTCTAAGATATTATAGATTGAAAAACTGCTTTTGGGGAGAACACTACTGCATTCATTAAATGTAGTGGTAAAATATAACTGGATTTTAGAAGCTTTACTGAAATAAAACACGTAGAGCTTGAGTTGTGTAGGTAAATATTACATATCCGGCCCCTGACAAACACCAGGTATCTCTCACCGTTGTCTCTAATCATTGTGATAATTGTGCAAGGAAGGCACCTGGAGCCCCAGTTTATCCCTGGCAAACCTGTAGCGTGTCCTAGACATGCAGCAGTACATCAGGACCCACAGCTACTGCACGTCGGAGCTGGTTCTGGTTGCTCAGCTTCCAAAGTCCACATCCCTCCCCCAGTCCAAGTATAAACATAAAAACGGAAGTACAGGGCTCTGCCGGGCCACAGGGAAAACGAGGCGGGGAAGGAAGGCGTGGCCAGCAGGGAGAGAACAGTGCGAAATGCAAGCACCGACCTCTCGTAGACCCAGTGGACCTGCCCCTCGAGTCCCTCTGCACGGGCCTCGGCAGCTGGTGCAGAAGGACAAACAGAGCCCGTTGCATGCGGGAGCCAGCGGGGCCCACAGAGGAAAACAAACCGGCTCCCGGGTAGAAGTTCCGTGCTCCCCTGCGCAGCAGAAACCTCTGCTCTGCGCACTTCTAAGCGGGGGCTCCATGCAAACAGGTAGCTTATTCTGCAGGAGTGATAATGTTGTGTATCATCAGTGTTTGTGTTGGCTTGAATTTCATGTAGCAATGAATTTTTTCAGGTACACAGTCTTTTCTTAATTCTAGTGTCTCTTTCCCCCTTCCTTCCTTCTACTCTAAGAGTCATGGACATTTTTATCTCTTTTCAGTGTGTGTCTGCAAATCACAGATACAAGGGGGTGGGGGGCAAATACTTTGGATATCACTTCTAGAACTATAATTGGAAAATAACTCAAAATTTAAGGTCCATTGCTACCATGTAATCAGTTATATCCTGGCCTCTTGGATTTAAAGACATTTGTATCCTGTCATCCATATCATTGTTATTCAAAATCTGAAAATATTCTCTTAAACACAGCATTTTCCCCTCATGCTACTTTCGGTAGAACTTACAACTTTATTTTATATTTGTAAAAAAATCAGGTAATTTCTGTGCTTTATGGCCGTCTTCCTGGCAAGAATTTATTTTTAAACAGCATCTTCTGAGAATTAAGGTATAGAGAGAGTTGTCGTAATGTGGCAGAGTGCTTCAGTGATATCTGCCAGAGAGAGGGGGGGTCCCGGAGCCAGCAGGCGGCCACGCACCCAAGTCCAAGGCACCTCACAAGGTTTGTGCCAGGAAAATTGAGCGGCTATTTCTTGAGGGCGGTGTGGGGAGTCATCAAAGATGCTCCTCTTTGGAGTTTTCCTAGTGTGAACTCCAAAGGTCGTCGGGAGATCCAGGTGTTTGCTGCTTCACAGTCTGTCTGTGCCTGGGGACAGTGACGGGGCGTCAGGAGACAGTGCCCTCGTGGGGGTGTTGACGTGCCTTAGGGAGACGTGATAAGCATGTTCCCGTGTTCCAAGCACTGTGTTTTAGGGTATAGGCATTTTAATTGTTAAGTGCAATAATTACGATGTTCATTTCGGGAGCGGCGGATGGAGGAGGTTTTGGACATGGTTTAATTAACAGCGCCAGTCTGTGGAGCAGCGATAGAAAGAACTCCAGCTTTTTAATGAAATGGACGAAGTTTAATTTCCTGCCTCCCCGCTCATCCGCTTTGACACGTCGAGCTTGCTACTTTGCCTCTGAGACTTTCCTTTGTGTGAATCATTTGGAGACAATAATAACGCTTACTGAACGCGGCCATGGAAAGACTTGGTGAGATGGCGGTGGCGGTGTGCTTACTGGACTTCGAGATGTTTTGTTGATTATTATTACACCTGAAGGAAGCATTGGATGGATTTCTAAATATTTTTAGAAGCGACCGTCCTCTAAAGAGAAAAATCGGAGGGTGTCTGGTCACACTGTTGGGTGCCACGTAATGGCTCAGGAGCCGCACAGCCAGGTCGGACCAGCCACAGACACACAGAGCAGGCCTTGCTCCGTGTCCTCCGTCTCTCGAGGTCTGAGCGCGCCTGGTCCCCGCCAGCGCCGGTAGCGGAAGGTGGTCAGGGGGACACAGAGGAATGGCGGCTCTCCCTCCACTCCCCGCCCCCGCCCCCCCCCCCCCCGCCCCCCCCCCCCCGTTTGGCTGGAAAGGCAAACCTGGAAAACAAGTCGGAAGACCTGCGTTCCGGCCTCAGCTCGGCCGCGAACCGGTCTCGCGATCTTGAATAAGCCTCTGCAGGTCTCTCCTTTGTGAGTTGAACTTGCTCATCTGTGCGTCCCTTCTGACACTTCTAAGACTATTCCATAGTAAGAGTTCGCAAATAATGACGCGCTGAGTTGCGTGTCCGTGAGTGAAGGATGCTCAAGGAGGGCGGGCCCAGGTGTGGGCCGTCTCTGACAGGGTCTTCCAGGAGCAGAGGCACGGCGGTCACAGGCGAGAGGAGGCGCATTTTCAGGACTGAGTCACCTTCTCTGTACTGTCAGTGAGGCAGCAGACACACCCGACACTAGAGGAGCCTGCCACATTTTAAACATCAGATACTATTCATGTTTTACATGCGCTGTGGGAGAATAACGGTTTCACTAGGGCCCGTCCATGGCAGGTAGTGAGGGAGGACCCAGGGGAAAGGACATGTAACAATGAGTATTAACTGCAGTTGTTAGTAGCAGTCTGGCCACGGTAAGCAGTGTCCACGCTGTAGGAGGTATTTTAGGTAACTTCACTAAAAGCAGCTCGTGTCTGTGAAAGGTGTCTGTCGCCTTAAAGACTTCTAGACGCTCCCATCCTTCTCTTCCTCGAGCTCCTCCTCCCACCGGGCGCCGCCTAACTCCCGCGGCGCGCTTGGCGGAGGCCTCCGTGCGCGATCCGATGGTAGTCCTGCGGCAGCGCTCCGCTCCGGAAACCCTTGCCAGCTGGAGAGACGAGGCACGAGAAGTAACTTCGCTTGCCAGCTTGGCCATCTTTCGCTTCTCCCTCTTCCCTGTAAAACCAGCGCGCAGATGAGCGCGTGCTGTCTGTTCTGATCCCCGCACCTTGCCGAGTGCGGCTAGAGCAGTGGCGTTCCCGGCGCATCCCCTGGACACTCGCCTTGCCGGCGCGCACAGACCTGTGAGGCACGCTGGGCGCTGGCAGCCGCTCCGAGCCTGAGCTGTTCCTGGCCGTGCCCTCGCCCGGGTCACTGTGTTGCCCAGCGTCCACACCGATGCCGGCACGTTCTCCGGCTCTGACTGACTGATGTGGCAGTGGCCATTTTTCTAGCTTTTGTAACTATTTAATCTGCCTCTACCTGCCACTCGCAGAGCTAGTGCCAAATAGTTTATGTTGTTGTTACGACAGTGCTTCTCAGTACAGTTTTACCCGTTGGCGACTGTCACGTGGCAAACTGCACCGGTCACTGGTGCAGGACGGGGTGCACACGTCCATGGAGCGTAGCCGCTTGCTCGGCTGCCAACGGTCCCCCCCAGGGGTCAGGCCACAAAGCCCCGGTCCCGCCCCCGTCCCAAGCCCACCTGAGAGGGGTGGAGTAGACGTGGCGGCTGGCTGCCCCCGGCGCATACAGGGCACCGACTGCCGCAGCCATTTGGCCTTCACAGCCGCGGCCGGGCCCACCTGGGGGGAAGGCCGCACCTGACTCGGTCCAGGTCCTGCCCCGGGGTGGGGGGTGGGGGGCAGGGGGCGGGCAGTGAGGAGAGCCGCCCTGCTGTGTCCAATGCCTGTCAGTAGCTGCAGCCCATAGGTGTGCGTTAGACACACACTTCTGAAAGGACTTTGTTGACGTAGGTTAAAAACTCAATGAAATATAAATTGCAAGAGCATTTTCTTCCTGCCCACTCTATAAAGAGCTACAAGAAGCTTCATGATAGACACGGAAGCCGGAAAGCAAGAGCTCTCCAACGGCGAGTACTAGTGCTGGGCAGCAGGGGAATGGATGGTGGAACGGTGGAGCACTTAAAGCACTTCGCTGTTCGAGCTTTGGCACGAGTGAGTTATTTCCAAGGTGCAGGACAGGGGAATATCGTTATGAGATTAGTATCTAAAGGCGGTTAGCTTGTCGTGATCAGGAAGCTGAATGAGAACAGCGGACACCAGTGTGTCGAGCGTGTAAAAAGGTTTAGTTCACATATAAATTAATCAAAGTTTGCTTACGCCAAGACGTCGCATTGATTCATCATTTATTCAACAAACACGTGTTGCATGTTGAACTCTTGGGTGCTGTGTGAAAAATGAGAGCTATAGCATGAATTAGAAATAAGATTGCTTTCAAAGAAATTTTAAGTCTGCAAAGGAGAGAACTGTATGTAAACATGTGAAATAAATTTTGCACGTAAACCAGGAGAGCCTATTTATTATAGAGTCAGCATTGTTGGTCAGCATAAATTGTTGAGTGTTTATTCTTAGGAAAAACAGTCTTTTTTTAGAGTTTCATAATTATTTTCAAGTGTAGCTTAATTACGAATAAAATCTCAACATAAAAATATAAAAATGTAAAATTTGACAGGTTACTGTATAAGGAACCAAGATAAAAGTGTATTCTTTGGCTTAAAACTGCAAGATAAATGCTGAGAAGTGTGCACTGTTGTTAACTTGAACTTAGAAGGCCTGTGTAACGTCCCCTTGGTCCCAAACCACAATAAACTGCTATAATCGAAATCAATATCTCCCTTCCAGTGTTCTGGAATCGCAAGAATCCTGGGTTGGGAAGGGCCCAAATGCTAGTAAAATTTCTGTCTCGGGAGTGCTGAGTTGTTTCACTATATTTTACACTATGTTTTGATGATGTGATGCCGGAACTTTGCACATCCGGGAGGAGAATACATGCCTTGGCATTCACGCCCCCCCCCCCATTCCCTAGTTTTCTCCTCTCTCCCTCCTTTCCGTGTTCTTTCTTCCTGCCTCTCTCTCTCTCTGCGTGTTTCCCAGTCTCCCTCCGTCTGTTCCTTTTCTTTCTCACTGTGTCCTCTTCGTTCCTTCCTCCTTCTTTCTCAACAGTGTCTCCTCCTCCTCCTCCTCCTCCCTGTTTCTGCCGAGTCTCCCTTCCTCCCCTTTTTCTCATCCTTTGCATCTTGCTCCAAAGATTGTCAGCAGTGTTCTCCTGTTATTTTTTAAAATACAGTGATGATATTTTTACTTTATGTTCATTGGAAATGAATAAAATATGTAGCAGCTATTAGTGCACACAATTATGAACTGACTGTAAAAAATAAAATCCTTGAGGATGTTTTCACACACAATAAAGGCATGCTAATTAGCCTGGCATGGAGCTTTATTTTCCAAGAGAAATAAGATTCGTAATAGATGTTTAGATGAATATTGAGAATTTTAATATCCTATTTGGATTTTTCAATCCTCATTTCAAGTTCCCTGGAATACATCAGAGTAATCAAATTTATAATTCATAATAATTTAAAATATGCATAGCCTCTTTGCACGATGCATGCTACTGCCGTGCAAAACCCTTTTAATGAATACGCAGGACTATTCACGTCAGCTCAACAAATTTGAGCCCCTACTATGTGCGAGAAACGAGGCTAAGGAACCGAATGTTTTCCAGAGTTGGACAGTTTAGGTCCTTCCACTTTCATTTCTGGCTTCAGGAGTCCTGAGAAGGAACAGGTCAGCGTTGAGGGAGATAATGAAGCCAACCAGTAGAAGATGCCTATTAATCGGGCTTTTGTCACTGAGAAGACAGCTCAGGGGACTAACAGGAGGACAAAAGAGGCTGGGAAATGTGAAGGTAGTTTGAGAAGTTCGCATCGTGCAGCTAGCAGAGCCCTGGCCGCGCGGCGGGGCAGCGGGCAGAAGATAAATCAGGCTGTGGCAACACTGCTCTGTTCCTCCAGCGTGTATTAAGGCTCCACGATGAGCCGGGCGCCGCGCCAGCTCTAGAGCGATGCGGTAGGGGATGGGAGCGGGCGGCGCTCCGAGCTGTCTCACCGAGCGAGCGGTGGGGGCACAGCGTTTGCATAAACCGGTCTCACCAGACACAGAGGTGCGTGCGGCGCAGGGGACACCGGCCTTGGCTCTGTGGGTTAGGCAAGGAAATCCGAGAATGCCTCCTTTGCTGGGTGATCACGGGGATGAGGAAATAACAGCCATCGAGCACTTAGTTTATCACGAACATTTTGCTGGACCCTGTGGACAGCTGCTCTATACTTCGCTCCGCAGAATGACTTTGCATAGTAGGGACTTTTTATTCCACTTAAGAAAGTGAGGACCGCGGCGGTCGAGACTTGTCACACAGCTGATCAGTAGGAGGGACAGAGTTTGAGCCCAGGGTGTTGGACTCCTAAGATGACAGAACCACTGTTATTGCCATTCCAGGGGTCTGCCCTGGGTTTGACTGTTTTGGGAAAGCAGCGTGGCCGTTATTCTTAAAACAACGGGAGGTACACACAGTCCTTTTGAAAGAGGACAGGCCTCTGGGCAGCCAACGACAGCGGTGCCCTCTGCGAGGCGGAGCGGGAGGAGAGGAAGAGGCGGGAAGGAACGTGGAGGGAGAGTCCCAGGCTGAGGCACACGGCGCGCAGTGGGGGGTGACCGGAGAAGGGTTTCTCCCGAGGCCTGGGTAAGTACGGCGGAAACCGACGCAGGGACATCAGAGAACCGCTGGGGGGTGGCGGGGGGACGGGTGGGTTCCCACGGCTCTCCGCCTGTCCACCACCTCATCATGCCTTGGCGGGAAGATGGCCTCTATCCGCTGTTCGTTCTGATTTGTTTTTACTTTTTTTTACTGCTGTGCTAGAACAGTTGTCTCCGTTCACTGCCCCCACTCCCCCCGCCCCACCCACCATGAATCCTGCCTCCTTTGGGTCAAGGGATTGCTGTGCTTTTTGTTTTTCGCTCGATGAACACTCCCCTTTCCACCCGGCAACTGCATGGCCGCCTCCGTGCGCCCGAGCTGGTGGCACGCCGTGCCTTGGGGGCCGTGGGAGTGAGCCCACCCGAACACGGACATCGCTGTGCCTGTGGGAGCCACGAGGAGGCTTGACCCGCGTCTCAGATCCAGTCAGCGTCGGCGCCTCCCCGTCCCTGTCTGGTGCAGAGCTTCTGGACGCCTTCACCTGAGCGAGCTCGACTCTCGGTGACGTCCTCGCCCTTCCGTGAGAGGGGGCGTCCCCCTAGCCGGCTGCTGGTGGTGAGACCCCACAGGTCCCACCTCTACAAATGAGCGGACGCTGGGCTCTCCCTGCTTGCTCAGGACCCCAGCCCACCAGGCCCGGGGCCTCCGTCCAGCCCGCCCCTTGGTTCTCGTTTCTGCTGTGGTCCATTGAGGTATTTCCATCGTTCCTTACGCTGCCTCTTCACAGTTGATTAATATACATGCATGTGATGTGTGTGTGTGTGTGTGTGTGTGTGTGTGAGATAAGACTGTATATTTGAAGCAAAGATGAGCTTCAAACCAAAATTGTACAGGGCCCTTTTAGCCCAAATTCTTAGAGGACTAGTCGGACTGAGTGCCGGCCCACACTGGCCTTCTCTTTCGCCTGGGTGCCCTCCACAGGGTCCCTGCCATTGCTCTCCCGCCGCGCCCCCCCAGCACCCCTCCCACCCGCTCTCTGTCCACCCCAGTGTTCTTCCAGACCCCGGTCACCAGCCGCTCTCCGTGGGCCAGTGCTAGCTCTGGAGTTATGTTTTCTCTGTGCGTGGGGAGCATGTTGTACATTCTTTTAACTCGTCATACCTTGCACACCCATGGTTGGGTGTCTACCTGCTGCTGGACCGTGTGGTCGTTGTGCAAAGTCACGGGTCACGTGCTGTTCATCTTTGAGACCCTGGTGCCTTGTGTGTGGCTTGTCGCATGGCAACCACTTAGGAAATGCTTGGTCAATAATTATGTAGTGATTGCTAAAACAGGTGAATTAAGCTAGAACCGTGTCTTAATAATATCTCAGTTTAGAAATGTAAGCCCAATACTAACATATGTGCGATTGTCAAACTTGGCAAGACTGGATACAGTGTCTGTGTCTTACAAATAAAAATATTCATGTAAAACAAAGCATGCTTTAAATGCATCCGTGTGTGGTGGTTTCTGCACAACAGTAACGGAAAATCCAGTGCATTGCTTCTAAGAGTGGTGAGCACCAGTGCTGTCTTGGGTAAAAGCTCTTCTCGCTACCGTAGAACTTCGTGGCGGGGAGAGTGAGAAAACATCGGGGCTGAGAGTTAGAAGGCGCGTGGGCGCATCAGCGGGGTTCCCCACGAGGAGACCAGCAGACTGCGGGAGGCCCGGCGGGCAGCCGAGACTGACCAGCAGCCCCAGGGAGCAGGACGGGGCAGCAGCAGGAGAAAGTGTGACCTCTCGAGAAGCCGACAGGTGCCGGGGGGTTTTGGGGCCTTGGGGCAGTTAGCGAAGTGTCTCTGAAGACCAGCCCGGCCAGGGTTCGCGGCTGTGGGGCTCAGCTCTGCCGGCTCACCGCCAGGGCACAAGCCAGAGCGTGGAGCGGCCGGGGTGGGGGGGTGGTGGTGGTGGTGTGGGGCCGCCCCCCCACCCCCTGCAAGCAGACCCTCAGAGTACGGCTGCCCGCGCACCTACTGTGCTCCGGCGCTCCCCGCACGTGGTCAGGCCCTCGAGACCCTAAGGCGGACATAGGTTGGGTGCCTCACCTGAGCTTCAGCGTCTCCCAGGTGTGGTGACAAGGTAGTGGCCCACGCCTCCTGCCGTCACGCAGTGTTCTTTTGATTGTTTTCTGGTGGGCTTCCCAGAAAGGAGTTTGATGGCCTCTCTGCGGGGCGCAAAGGGGCGTGATGCAGGCAGAAAGAAACGGAGATCTCTGCCCGGAGTCCAGGCCGAGGAAGGCAGTTCCCAGCCCTTAAGAGCAGAATTGAATAGCGGCCTTCTAAGGACTTAATCCAAGATTACCCCAGACTGTCGAGCAATACCACGTGCCACGGCTCTGTGCCCTCCTCGCTGATGGAGCTGAGCACGGCGGGCCCGGCGGGGGCTGGTGGGTACTTTGCCGTTTTTGTAGCTGCGGGTTGGGAGTTCTTTCGGGCTCTTCCCTTGCCTTTGAAAAGGAGGATTTCCACACTGCCGATGACATTTCAGGAGAGGTCTGCCTCACCAGGAGCTTCAAACTGCGTTCCACTTACTGAGAAACTTCTTCCTTTCCTTTGAAAGAGAACGCTCCGAGTTTCAAATTGGAAGGCTTGTACTCCCAGGATCTCGGGCCGCGTGACGGGCACATGAAGATGTCGGGCCCGAGGCCCTTTTGTCACAGAAGGCACTTGGAGCCCAGCCAGCCACGCACCCATTGCTAGAGACGCGGAAACCAAGGCCTGCTCTGGTGACAGGATCTGATCACGACTGGGTCCCCATTCAAGGACAGGGCAGGAGCCGGGACCCTCCCTGCCCGGCGCTCTCCCAGTGCCCACACTGGAGGCAGTGGTGTGGGGGCGGTGACGGATTCTGTCCCCGGGAACTCAGGTCCGGGTGTCTCTGCCTCCCGACTGGATCCTGGGTGACAGGTGACGTCTGCCCACCCGCTCCTCCATCGGGGGAAGGACCCCCTTGGCCCCCGGCCAGGTGTGTCAGGGGATTCAGGGTGCAAACAGCAGCGGCTGGTGCCACGACCCTGTTTTGGGCATTCATTTGGTAAGGCTGTGTGGTAAATGATCATTTTTTCCCCTAAAGAGATTATACAATTTATATCCCTTTGGAATCCACAGCGAAACTTTGTCAATAGTATAAATATTTCCTCGGAAAACAGATGTATGCGAGACGCCTATTTTTCAAGTTAGCGGCAGCATAAATACTTTATACACTGTGTTTAAAACTGAATTATAGCTCTCTAAATTACTTTTAAATATATGGAGGGGGAACGCCTTAACAAGGGGAAACTATTCCTGTTTGTAGTAATGGGAAGTAAATTGCCTTGTAAAAATTCTAATTTTCCCAAGATAGGAATAATCCAAACCTCAGCATTCAGGCGAGTGCACGGTCCTCTCTTTATTATTATTATCGCACATTTGTTTGTTCGGTGAGCGTTTGCGGAGCACCTGCTGGAGGTGCAATCCCTCCCTGCGCAGCCCGCCTCCTTCCCCTGCTCCAGCTCCCACTCCTGCAGCTGCCCTGGGAGCCCCGCCCTGCCGAGCCCCCGGCCCCGCCTGGCGTTTGCACCCCTGTCTCCTCTCCTCAGACCCCTCCTCCTCCTCCCTGGCATGACCCCTGACCCCTCTGCACTCTGCGATCATAATTTATCTCCCTCTGCCATGGCGTGTCTGTTTTTATTATTTCATGGCAGTCGCAGACTTGAATATTGCGGAACGATTGAGTGCGTCATGCACGTTAAGAACGCAGGAAGTTCCACGGAGACACAGAGCTTCCAGTTCAGCCTTTGTGGCAACTTGGACGTGGAGAGGTGCGTGTGGATACGGTTCGCGGGGCAGTCCCCAAACTTCGTGACTTTGTGCGGTGACCCGTGCGGCTTCTCCCTGTGTGTTAATTATGTCATCCACCTCGCTCGCCTGGTTACCGCGCCCGACCCGCAGCACTCCGGCACTCGGTGGGAACGGAGACGGAGGAGGCCAGCCCCAACCCAGCCCCACAGGCGCAGCGACCCGCCTCCCCCAGCCGTGCGGCGACTGAGGCGCATGCGCGTGGGAGCTAATTTGGGAAAACGGTCCAAGAGCTTCCAGGTGCGCGCCCTTCGGTAGGCCTGCTCGTGAGAAACGCAGGGTGGAGTCCTCCGGGGCCTCTGTCACTGACCAACACCACGGCGTTCCAGTGTGGAATGCGCTACCTGCGGGAGATGTGGGAGAGAAATGGCAATGCAGCCGTGCTCAGAACATCCCAGAAAGCACTCGTGGCACGAGGGAGAAATGGGAAACAAATGAACCCCACATTTTTTCGGAGCATAAGATGCACCCAGGTTTTAGAGGAGGAAAATAGGAAAAAATTTTGACGCAAAAACATGTGGTAAAATATTTCATGACACAAACGACATAATATTTCACCCGTGTAGATGTCAGCAGAACTCGACAGCAGCAGTAACAGCCATTATTCCTCCCAAATTTGGGGGGTGGCGGGGGGAGCGCATCTCACAGCCCGAAAAATATGGGTAACTGTTGTTTCCTGTGTGTGTGTGTGTATCGTTCAACCCCAGGCCACAGAGAGGACAGGCCTGTGCGTGTCTGTCCGGCTGGGACTCCCCCGGGCCTCGTGCCCACCGGCCGCTCCAACCGACGTTTGTTGAGTGAGTGAGTGAGTGAGTGTCCTCCTCGGACGTGCCAGCTCCCTGGGGACACGTTAGGAAGGAACAGGGACAGTGCCGCGTGGGAACGTGGGGGTGCACAGGTAGATGAACAACCCGGAGGGGGAGGCTGGTGGTGGAGGAAGGTCTCTCCAGAGCCGGCCGGAGCCGGGTCCCGCGGTGACCCCGGAGGTCGTCGGAGGGCAGCGGGAGAGAGCCGGCGCGGAGGCAGGACCCCGGAGGGAAACGGGCACGTTGAACTAAGAATGCGCGTTGCTCTCCGAGTTCCCCAAACGAATCCCGGGCTCCCGCCGTCTCCCCTGTGGACCTGGAGTGACACCCCTTCCGTGAGAAGGGGCGGACGCACCTTGACGCCGGGCTGGGAGAACGGGGTACCGGCTCCCCGGCCTGCGAAGCAAACCTGTCTCAGTGGGACTGTTCTGAAACGCTCACCCAAACAGCAGCAACAACAACCCCAGAGCCACTGAGAAGGAAGACGTCGTCCTGGCTGGAATGTGAAGGCCATGCATAGGAGACATGTATCCTCTCAAACTGCTTTTCAAGCACGCTTCTCCCTCTGCTCACAGGGGAGCGCTCAGGTGTCCCAGCACCTGAAATGCACTCATGTATTAGAAACACGTGCGCGCACGTGTGAGAAGTAG
This sequence comes from Phyllostomus discolor, assembly GCF_004126475.2. NCBI lineage: Eukaryota > Metazoa > Chordata > Mammalia > Chiroptera > Phyllostomidae > Phyllostomus > Phyllostomus discolor. The sequence goes on along the minus strand of NC_040916.2, from coordinate 30,356,685 downwards.
ACAAAAATCACCCCGTGTCGGAGAGCTGCCCCGGGAGAGGGAGATTCCCCCCACCCCCGCCCCCAACCTCCGGTCTGTGTCCACGTGCTTGCCCGCCCACCCACGCAGATGCCCCGTGCAGGAAAGGTGGCTGGCGCGGTCCCCTCAAGGCTGCGAGTGATGCGCTGGAGCAGAGGCCGTGGGGAGCAAGCAGGAGGGATGCCGGGATTGTGGTGCTGGTGGGCGGCCAGGCTGGCTCAGCTTGGGTGGGCGTGGCTGCCACCCTGTCCCTTATAAACCCTGCGGAAGCACTTGGCACTCACAGCGTTGCCTTTCTTAGGACCCCCTGTGGTTACACGTGTTATTTGTACTCACAATTCTGTGACTTCACCTCTGCATCCCTCACACTCCCTTGCACTGGCTTGGAAGATGAAGACATTTTTCAAAACGTTTCCCAGCTACCATTTATTGAGCTGCTGCTATGAGCATGACGCCGTGGTGGGTGCTCTTCATAATTATGTCATTTAATTTCCACAGTCGCCTCTGCGCGAGGCATCACTTTACAGTCGAGCCCGGACCGCGCTTCCTGTGGCGGCTGGGAGACAGCGCTCCTCACCCCGCCGCATCCTCCGTTGTCGCTGGATCGTAAATCATGCAAATGGTTCGCAACAGCGATTTACATTACTGAGCACATACTCCGTGGCAGGCGCTAAATGTTTTACACGTATTCATTTATTTTATCCTCCCCGTAATGATGTGGTGTCTAGCCTATAATTGGCAAGTGAATGAGGAAGCCGGGGCACAAAGAATTTAAATAACTTTTCCCCGATCACAAACACAAAGCTCGTAAGTGGTAGAGCTGCTGGGTCCCAACCGAGAATCCATCCAGCCCTGTTGTCGCGTCCGGGGTTGTGCTCCGGTGGGTCCTTCTCGGGGAGGCTGTGGGTAAAAGAGGGGGGACGTGCAGGGGGAGAGATGGTCTGTTTGCGGTGGAGGTGCTTCTGAAAGCCGCTGGGCAGGTGGACAGCGTTAAGTACTTTCCGAGGCCGGGGGCCAGCATCTCCCGCGAGCCCAGTATCACTTGGCCTGTCCACAGAGCTTACCTCCATACACACCGGAAGAGTCAAATTCATTCATTGTGCCTTTATCACTCTCCTGGGTGTTGGAAGGCAGAGGAGGGGACACAGGGGGCGCCCCTGCACTCGGGGCAGATCTGTGCGTCTCTCACCTCCTGGTTACCTGAGAACGTGTGTTCACTTCTGTGACTTCTCCCCTGTGAGTGTCATGAGGACGGAAGCCCTGTCACACCCATCCCGCTGTCTCCAGCGTCTAGCAGGATCCCCAGCTCGTAAGTGCTCCGCAGGTGTTTGCTGACGGAGAGTGGAAAGGACTAGAGGACAGAGGAAGTAATGTGTTAGCGAAACTGGAAAAGACACCGGCGCTCAGGCTGCCCGTCACCACCAAACCCAATAAGCAACGACAGTGATTAGTGACTCTTTATGGGCGATCTGAGAAGAGGGTGCATTTATACCCTTACAGACCATCTTGCCTTCTTTTTCCAGGCCAGACTTTTTATAAAGGGGGGAATAAACAAGGTGCGGTGAGGGCTCCAGGGTTTGAGATTCAGAAACTGCAGCATTCCTGTCCTGGGCAGTCAGCTGTTCCCAGGGGGCGGGTGGGGGTGGTCGTCGGTCTCTCCCTGGAGCACAGAGGCCTGCCAGGTGCCTCCACTTGCCCCCAAGCGGGAATCTCTAGCAGTGCCCCCAGGAGGTCGGCTGTTTTCCCAGGAGCCTGGATGGGTCTTATCTGTAGTGTCTGAAACAAAAGCTTTAACATACACGTTACTTGCTAGGCTTATAACTTTTTACCTTAAGCTAAAATTTTCCAACTCTTCAGCCCCCTATCATTAGGATTTCACGGGCCACGTGCACGCACAAGTTCTGTTATCACCACTCACCCTCGTCCAACTTTCTGACTTTAATGGTACGTGTGACAAACCAAGACGGTCTTGCTGGTGTTGTGGTGCATTTCCTTAGAAACCTAGTCAGTGGAATTTTCCATTTTTTACAAAAACTGTGTATTACTTGCCCTTCACTTCCTTATTGCTCTGTCTGAGAGTTTATGTCCTATTAGGCCGATGACCATGTTCAAGACATTATTTTGGAACACCGTGTCCTTTGGCTTCGAGGCTGGTTTTTTCCCCCAAAGGTCTTCTGATAATGATCAGACCACCAGCCCATTAGCTCATTTTCCAAGCAGGGTTATTGCCTGACACCTCCGTCCACCTTAGATAGGAACAAAATGAAGAAGATTAAACATTTATGTTCTTATCTGTTTTCTTTCACATTCATTAATTTCCTGAGGTTTCTGCATAGTCTTCTTACTCAGTGTCCGCACTGACTCGGGCATGCAGGTCCCCGGGGCCGAAACAGTGTCCGAGTGCTTTGTGCAAAACCTAGTGGGGAGGGTCGTGGTCTCTGCAGGACAGCTCCATGGGGGCAGTTTGGGGCTTAAGTACTTTTCTGCCACGATGTGCAGTGTTCCGAGTGTCATGTGGTGACAGTTATTTTAGTCTGGGTTATGCCTGTAGACGCCGAATACGTTTTTATTGTATCCTGTTATGACTCGTGTGATATTTCCACAGGTCACGTCTAATTGTTTCTATGTTGTCTGCTGTTGCTACCGGAAAGGTTGAGCTTCCCGTGATTTACATTCTGGGTAATTTGCATGTGAGAAAAGGCCTCCCGAAGGCGCGTGGGGAGGCGGGCGCACCTGCTGGGCTCCGCAGAAGGGAAACCGGGAGTTTTGTCAGGTGGCTTTTGAAGTCCCCGTCTGCGGAACACACCGTGTAACGAGGACTCTGACAGGCCTGGTTTCCATGTATGATTTCAGGACACTTTCTCCGGCTCTGCACGCCGCCGGCTGTCAGCAGGACTGCTGTAGGGAGGGCAGCGCCGGTGCTCGCAGTCAGGTGGGGAGGGCCCTGACCTCGAGGGGAGCTCCGACACGGTGGGGGCTGCGGAGGTTGAGGGGGAAGAGGAGGAAGCCAGGAGTCACAGACCCTTGGGGGTGCCAGGGGGTACTCACTTCTCAGTAATCACCAGGATCAGACAAAAAGGGGATAAGCTATTTCAAACCTGAATCAGAGAAGGAAATCTGGTGTCTTACTGTCTTTATCTCTAAGATGAGAATAACGGAAGGATCTACCTGTCAGGTTCTTACGGAAATGCAGTGAGCTCGTATGTATATGGATGTATTTACCTCATTGAGTGATGATGAAGACTAAACGAGTTAATATTTATAAACACTGAAAATAGTGCAAGCAAACAGTAAGCCCTACATAAGTATTGATTAAATAAATTAAACCAAATATAAATATATTTTTCATTATAAGTGTATACTACTCACATAAGTTTAAAGAGCAGTTTTAAAAAAATTTTTTTCCCCCTCAAACAAAAGCAATAGCTGGGTTATTCTCAAAATTCTGGGCTGTCTTTTTCCTCCAATTTTAAATTAATCTATTGCCAAGCAGACGGTCCCCGAAGACAAAGGAACCCCACCATTTTCTCACTGGAGGAGGGAGTGGAACAGAGAGCAGGGGAGAGAGTCAGCCTCCGCGGTCAAGGTGATAATTGCTTTGGTGAAAGAACCCTCCGGGCGCCCGGGCACACCTGAGGGAACCTGGAGCCGCTGGGGCGGGCCCTGCCAGCGGGGGCGGGACCGGAGTGGGGCCCCAGTCGTGGCTGCGTCTGCAGGAAGGCAGGAGCGGGGGCCGAGGCTCGGGGTGGTCTTGTGCAGAGTTCTCTCGTGTAAGCAGGAGAATGTCATGATCAGATGCAGGTTATTTAAAAAAAACAACCAATTCCAGGGTTGTATAAAACCTAAACTTTGTTCTGAACACAGTTTTGTTTTTTTTTTTTTAACTTGTGGTAATTGACCTAGATTTAGTTAAGTAAAAGAAATGAATTTTTTAAATTAAATTTAGTTTAGTTTATGTGTGTGTGTGTGTGTGTGTAGGGGGTTACCCTTCACTTTTGAAAAAATGGAAATGTGCATGATTTTCACGACGTAAAGCTTTTGGATAAATAGGCCTAGGCCCCACCCATGCAACTGGACCAGTGAAACAGGAAGCAAACCCAGTCCGACCTTCGCTCTCCAAACCCAGTCTCTGACCCCATACAGTATCACAGCCACTGCTGCATGCACCAAGAAAAACAAGCCAGAAAAACGTCTCTCTCACGTGGAAGGAGCCAGTGTGTTTTTGCACCACCATCTTCTGTGACCCCTCACCCCCAGCACCCCATCACCAGCGCAGACCTTAGAACAGGGGAGTTTTTAGCAGTGATTTTGCGTTGAGTTGTTCCTGCCCATGCCCCATGCTGTGACATCCGGATAGCTGGGATTCAGAGGGAGTCGGTTGTTCCCAGATTCTGTTGCTGGCGGTGCGCTCTCGCCGCTTCAAGGCCAAGTCCCCCTTGCACCGTTGCTTCAGGGACCGAGTGCCTGGGCACGGGGCTGCCATTGACTGCTGGCTGTGTTTCTTGGGCCAGAGTGCAGCCTCTGTTCCGTGGCCCCGGCTGCTCAGGGGTCTGCCCCAGTGGGGCCGCCCTGTTACGGCTGTCAGCCAGACAGACCCCTCGTAAGACTTGAGTTTGGGGGCAGAGGAGGAGAGAGCGTGGGAGCATCGGGGGTTTACACTGGCCTGGTCAACCCAAATGACCAAAGGGAAAAAATAAAAGTTACACAGAATAACACGATTCCAGTTACCAACAGCAGCAAAGTCTTGCTGATTTTTAAATTACGTGTCGTGCTGGCTTGTTGCAAAAAGCCCAAATAATACAATATTGTATAAAGTAAAATCTAGCCCAAGTCTTAGTCCACGTGCCTTCAAGCAGGCTTACGTATTTACACAAATACTATTTTTCGTAATCAACATGTGCCAGAAATCTAGGAATGGTATTGTAATAAATAGCTCGTTTATGGCTTATCTGTTTCATTTTTTCCTCTTTTACATTTTTATTAGAAACAAGACAAAAATCTATATGCCAGCTTTCCTATTTCTGAAATTCCCATCAAAGAAGTCATAAAGTTTACAGCTTTTTTTCAGTTTAGAATTTTGCTGGAAAGTTAACTTTTAGAGCATCAACGACTAATATATATTGCTTTTTTTGGTGCCATTCCTAATGGGCCTTTATTGACATTAAGATAAACATCCAACAGGTGTTTCAAAGTCTGAGCAGATCATTTGCACAGCATATGGGTGTGCAACGAAGAAACCATGTCTCCTCCTAAGGCTGGAAGGACTCTCGCTATAAATCAGGGGCTCGACGGCACTGCTGGGGAAACGGTGCAGGTGAAACGAGATTACTGAGTGGCAGGGAGGCTATAATGGAGGCCGTCGGCACCGTCTCTGGCTTCCCTCCAAGGGCCATAAAGGATCAGAAGTACATCCAGCCTCACGGCACCGCCACCTAGAATGGGAGGGGAGCCACAGTGGTTCTGAGCGACCGTCTGCCGGCTTGATGACAAAGTGCCTGCGGCTCGTCGTGGCTAAATTAAGAACGGTGGGCTGGTCGGCGAAAGGCGTGGTGCATCCCGGGTTGTGAGCATGGCTGACTGGGCTCTGCTAAGCTGTGGAGCTGATCTGTGGTAGGCAGGTGTGCAGTCCCCTGGATGCAAACTTTCTAATTACAAGGGTGCAAAACATGCAGGTACTTTACCCGTTATTAACAGTTACCTAAAGAAAGACCGTCTTTGTACACAGATAGCATATTTCATCAGGGGAGAGGCTACCTTACTCTGGAGGGTGAGAAATACCTTATAGCCTTCTCCCCAGGTGATGGGAGTTGTAGAGGTGGGGGGGGGTATCACGCCTCCCACGGGCCCTGAAAGTACTCAGGTGCCGGGAGCTGGCCGCAGAGCAGGGATGAGGGACAGTCTCGTATCACGTGGATTCTCCTGTTTACACCCTGCGTCCTTCAGGAGCTGACTCAGTGATATGCCCGTAGAACCCTCTGCCACTGAGCACAGAAAGACCGTAGAACCGTTCTGAACGACGTTGTATTCCTAGACTCACGGGCTAGCTCACCCAGCAAAATGCTGTGGCCATCTGTTGTGTGAACTGGGTACCGTTTTCGGTTTTTCTTCTGAATTGTCTTAAAGCACCCACGTGCGAAGGGAAAGGTCTCCTAGAGGAACAGCTCTATTGAAAAGTTCTGTTTTGGCGTCACCCTATCCATTCAAATGTGTATTCAGAGCCTTGAACGTGAACCTCATGAGATGTCTCAAAGGCTGGGTAGAGCACAGCGTAAAAAATCCGGTTACGTTTCATGCGCCGCCACAGCTGTCTAGCCCAGCGGAATGTAGAACCAAGATGTGTATTAGACATAACCAGAGGCACCACAGTTCCCAGTGCCCCTGAGCCAGTAAGAAGGTGCGGTGTGATCCCGGGTCAGACGGGGCAGAGGAGAGGCGGCAGACACGGAGACGCAGGGGGAGTTGTCGGGGCAGAGAATGGCTCCTGACTGCTGACGCATCGGATCGCTGCACTGGCCCCTCATGTTGTAATGATACAACCTTCGTGCTCGGGTCCGGGTGCCGGGGACACCAGCTGTGGAACTCAGACACTTGTGTGGCACTTCTGACCTCCATGTTTCGGTCCGCTGTCCTTCCCTGCCATCTGGTGCTTCGTCCTGCTCAGTTTCCATAGCGATATCGCCGCGGTGGGGGAGGATGGCAGACCACACACTTCTGTCCACTGGTGATCTTAGGGAGGCGGAGCTGCGTCCCGCGCCCACAGTCCACGTCCCAGTGACTCACACACTCCAAGTAGAGGCCCTGAACATCACAGATCTGAGGACATGCACCGGTAATAGAGAAACATTTTAGTTTTTAACAGGAATACCGCTCGCCCAGTTTGACTACCTGTGAACTAACACAGGTTGTGAATAGGGTGGTGAACCGTGCCGATTTGCTTGAACCAAAGTCTAGCAAAAAAAAAAAAAAAAGCGACAGGAGGTTTTAAGGTTTTCAGATAGATTTTGCTGTTTTTTTTTTTTTTTTTTTTTTTTAACTGAGAAAGAAATGAGTCATCATTTAAACTCACGGACTAGAAAACCCTTTGAACAAGCGTAGGTTGCAGTCCCAGCTGCTCCGGGTGCCTAGCAATCCCCCAAGCGCACGCCCGTGGGCGCCACCCTGCAGTGCAGAGCCGCTCAGCCCCACTGCTGCTTGGAAACAGGGGTCCGACTCTCCCCCAGAGAGAGGCCCTTGATGGGACCTTCCTCCAGTGTCCATACGTTTTCCAGAGTCACGTGGAATCACGAAGAATTAGCCCTATTAAGGATTCCATTCTTTGCTTTTCATGAAATCCACTGTTAGGCTCTCTATGAAATATGGAAACAAAAAAAAATTATCGCTAGTGAAAAAAATCTAAGATGCTTCAGTGCTTGAAAAGGAATCTAATATGCGCCTCTGAGTAGAAAGATAACGATTTGGGGATTAAAATATTACCTAATTGTTTATGGGAATTGACTGTTGCCTCTTACAATGCATTGAAAAATAAACTGCATTGTAACCGAGTAACTCGGAAACATAAAAGGGGATTAAGTGACTGAAGATAAAAACGGGAGTAATTTAAATGTTGCTTCTAAGGAGGAATTTATGTAGAGCCGTGGTTTACAGTAATTGTTGACATATCCCCCTAAGCAGCGCGTCTGTGCTTTTTCCTGGTATCAATCACCGGAGCAATTTGGGTAATGACGCCCTGACACGCATTCCTGCTCTTTCACTCGCCCGGCTCGCCTGCCCCCCGCCAGGCAGCGCCTTCCCGGGCGGGCCCGGGAAGCGGGCTCTGCCGTATCTATTATGGCGTGGTCAAAGGATAATTTATTGTCAACTGGAAAAATAGGTCAACACTAATGTCGCTTGGTGATCAACCCCCAGCACGGTTAATAACACGTCTCGCCGGCGTGCGCGCCCGCGCGGGGCGCGCTGCTTTACTGGGCCTACCTGGCGGCGGCGGCGGTAATTACCGGCTGTCAGAGTGACAAGTGGGATCGGTGGCGCCGGTGCACTCGCGCCGAGGCGCGCTTGGAGGGTTGCACGACGGTGTGATTGCCGGAGCCCGCGCGTGCTGGCATACGCGTGGCATCGCGGGGAAGGGAGAGGCTCCCATTCAGCCCGCCTGGCCCTGCCTCATTAACATCCGACCTTTCCAACAGCTGCGGCTCGTGAGCCAGCTCAGTCGTGGGGGGGGGAGCACCGGGTAAAGAGGCTTAACAACCACAGCTGGAGCGCCTGACGCCGTCAGTGCTGTTCCGTGACGCTGCGTACATGCCGCGTGAAAGAGTTCTCTGGAAGAAGGGGAAAAAAAATGCTGGGCACTAATTTGACTCCTTCATACCCGCTGGCATTATAACTTTATTTTGTGATTGCCTTGTGATTCAAGTTGGGTCTTAGGGAGAAAAAAAAAGCAGAAGAAAACTTGTGACTTCATTAGGGATTACCAGAATGAATATATGTGTACACATATATTATATATATATATATATTTGTTATATCTAATATAAAAATATAGATATATGTGTATGTATTATATCTAGATTTATATAATACACCTATATGATATAGCTATAGTGTATATTTATATATTACATCTAGATGTAATATTCATAGATATATATAATATCTAGATGTATAATATCTCTCTATATCTGTTGCTGCATTCCTAATAAATGACAGGTATTTAAAAAAATCTGTTCAAATGGCTTTTTAAAAAATAAATGAGAAGGAATTTAAGATGGCATATAATTTGCTAAATTCTTAAGTATTACATGATTGGAAACCCTTTCAAATCGCTGTGGATGCTCAGCACACTAATTCACGTGACAATGACATAAGTGTCCCCTCACACCAGCACCCGGGCCCGAGCAGGCCCCGAGGCACGCTCCTCTCGCATTGTTGTGCGGTGGGTGCTGCCGGTCACACGCCCCAGACACTCGTCCTTACCTCAGTGACAGCGTTTTGGGGGGAGATGCACACACACGGGAAGAGAGGAGTTCTGCGAAGTGACAGATGTGACTCTAACGATGGCATTTACAGGGATGGCAGGAGAGAGGCTTAATGACTACGTCTCAGAGAGGACAATTGGTTATGAAAAGCCTTCGCTGTTCATTGTGTAAGATTTAATTTAGAGAGAAGGCCGAGGGCACGGGCCGGGGAAAAGAGATCAGATGTAAAGACAAGGCATTAATTAGGGACGGAGAAGCCGGTTCCCATAACGGAGAGGACGCTTCTCCTCACAAGAGGAGGGCGAGGAGACGGGCATTGTTTTCTCAAAGACACGAACCCAGGCCCGTGCGCCAGGACCTGGGTAGGGTAGGGAGTGAGCTACCACACCACCCTTGCCAACAGAGCAGGGACAGATCCATTCTAGGTGGAATTCTCAGAGAGTTCCGGTCTTCTGACAAACGAGATGGTGTTGCATCTTAAGTTTTAGGTCTCTGTTTTTTCCTGCTCCCTCTCTCGGTGAATGGCGGACCAGACTCCACTGGTCACACAGCCCTAGCCCACCCTGCGTCAGTTCCCTAATGCCCACTCATTCTTGTTTTATTATTAAAGTTACCGGGGTGACATTCGTTAATAGGATTGTATAGGTTCCACCCTGGCTGGTGTTGGCTCGGTTAGTTGCAGCATCGTGGCATGGACCAAAACGTCGCAGGTTCAGTTCCCTGTCAGGGCACATACCTAGGTTGTGGGTTTGGTCCCCAGCAGGGCATGTACAAGAGGCAACTCATTGATGTTTCCCTTTCACATCGATGTTTTCCTCCCTCTCACCCTCCCTTCCTCTCTCTCTCAAAAATAAAAAATCCATGGGCATGTCCTCAGGCTAATAAAAAAGATGATAGAGGTTTCAAGTGTACATTTCTGTGATACAGCCTCTGTGTACTGCATGGGTGCCCACCACCCAAAGTCAGATCTTCCCCCATCACCATGTATCTGACCTTTGCTGCCCTTCAAAACAAAAGGCAGCCACCTGCATGGGAGAAGATTTTTGCAGACAACAGCTTGGATAAAGGCTTGATATCCTAAATATGTAAAGAACTCATGTAACTCAACACCAAACAAACCAACAGTGGAAAATGGGCGGAGCACCTGAACAGACAGCTCTCCCAAGAAGTCACGGACAAGCCCTCTCCTTCTCCAAGTCGGCGTGAAGCACTGCTCCTCCCAACGATCTCTTCCTGCCTCGCTCAGCGTGTGAAGCAGACGAACGGATGGACGCGCAGACCTGAGCGTGCTCATTAAAGACCGCTCCACCTGGGTCACTCCTGGCTCCCGTCCTGGCATCATCACGGAATCGTGCTTCTCCCTCAGCGGATGCAGCCATGCACATGGGAACCACCTGGGGGAGGGGTTTCCCAAAGCTTAGGCTCGCAGGCAGGCCCGTCCCTCAGCCGTGTGAGGGGCCCCTCTGCGGCACCCGTGACACCTGCCAAGCCTCCATGTGGCCCCGAGGCAGTTCCTCGGGGAGCCGCAGCCGCTGAGACGAGACGGCTGTGCAGGGGGCTGGGCAGAAGGCCGAGGTCTGTAGAGAGGACGGGAACCGGGGCTGCCGTGGATCCCCGAGGCTCTGCTCCCCAAGTCGGGGCAAGGCCTGAGCTGGGACCCCCTCACTGGCCTGTGAGTGCCTGCGGGCTGCCACGGCAAGGGGGCTTGCCCTTGGCTGAGCCTGCTCTCAGCTGGGGGCACATCGTCTGGGGGTGTAGACACTGCAGTCTGGAAGGAGGCGCGCCCGGGCGGTGCATCAGCGCCGCTGCCCCAAAGCCCAGTCGCCATGTGACTAGTATGTCGGCTACAGTGGGGAAAACTGGAGGGCGGGGGGCGCTGTGGGAGGCTGAAGAAGGAGGGAAGGGGGAAAGGCGGGTGGGAGGCAGGAAGGGAGGATGCTCCAAGTGGTACAGTGAGCCACGTCACCTCTCTCACTTGTACGGGTCGGCAGAAGTAAGGCCTGCTTACGTGGGGTCGGCAGGGTCAGTCTCTGGGTGTGATAATGTGCAGCTTTGGTTTGAACATTGCACCTAAAATGTCACCCAGTGTGCTTGAGTGTGGCACTGTATGTTCCAGAAGAACACGATTATGACTTTGTAATAAAAGGGGTGTTATTTGTAACGTTTATTGTAAAAGACTGCACTCTCCAATGTTATCCATGTTCTAAGGGATTATAGTGAGCCTCATGGAGTCAGGGAGTGAACGATGGATCTGGAATAAGGCTGGTCCTCCAGCACTCTGGGGGGGGGGCACGCTGTGGGGGGGGGGGGGTGGCAGCGGGTTACACCCTGCTCTTCGATACACATGGTTGAAGGTGTGGAAAAAGTGAAATGATATGTTTCCTTCCTTGCTTAACAAAAGATTTCGTTCCTAAAAGCAGTGTGGTTTGAGGAGCGCCTACGGCCTGCTCACTCTGAATGGGTATGGGGGGGGTCTGTCCAGCATTATCTCAGTTACTCGGGCGTTTCTTTACTCCGGTGGTTCTGTTTCCTAGGTGCCTGAAGTGTGCAGACGCCCCGTGCCAGAAGAGCTGCCCCACGAATCTAGACATCAAGTCATTCATCACAAGCATCGCAAACAAGGTGAGTTCAGGTTTATTTCTGCAAACGAAACCTAATAGTACCCTTTGGTCTTGAGCTCGGTTGAGACACGTGACTGAGGCATAAAGCTTTGTGTTGGCCGATTGGGTGAAAGAATTACAAGTGTGGTTTCTATAGGCAGGTGGAAATATGGCCCATTTTACTCATTAGTCTCCTCCAAGACGTGATAAGATTATTGTGAGACTGCATATTATAGTTTATTATCTTAAAGATTAGTTTATGTTGAAATGCATGATTTTTAAATCTACACATTCGCCGAATAGATTGATCTAGTTTCAGGCTGCTATAAATGCTTATCCAGAGGAACTTCCATTGATCATCAAAACACAGTTCAAATTTGTGAGATATCTTTGTTTCAAAGTGTGCTTTGGTACTAAGTCCGGCATACCGGCACACGTCACAGGAATGGAACCCTCCATTCCACTGACATTCTGTTAACTTGCTTCAGCTTTGGAGTAATTGAAAGAGAATGATAAAAGTTGTAAACAAGAAGATATCCTCCAAAACCAAAAGAAAGAAGGAAAGAAAGACAGACAGAAAGAAAAATAAAGAAAGAAAAGAAAAAGGAGCACAAACAGAACAAAAGGAATTTTGATTTTTAACTTTTTTTGGGAGGCTAGGCCCAGTTTTCAATCACTAAATGAGTGGTTGGTTGATTGAATGATTGGTTAGTGGCGTCTTGTTTGGGAGGGGAGCGTGGCAGGCTCCGAGCCTCGTGTCCGTCCTTCAATGAGCGAATAAACCTGGAGCAAGTCTTCCCACAGGGACGTGGAGAGCCCTTTCCAAAGACTTAATACTTACGTTCTACAGTGCTACAAAAATCCAGTGTGCTGCTCAGCAACCCAGTAGCTTTTTTATGTATAGAGATTGTTTCTCAATATGTGAATAATTTAAAAAAATAGTTTAGGATAAAAATGATACATTTATAGAGCTATACCATTTGAACAGAATGAAGGCAGTCATGGAGATAAAGGGTGTGGCATTCACCTACACGGTCAGATTTATTAGAGTTTGAAATCGAGGTTGAATTTTTAGGTTGACTGCTTCTTGTGAATCCAGGAAAAAATGACTTATCTCTTTACTTTTATTCATAAAAGACAGTATCTGTCTGACAAGGTTTTGCTGTAAACTGAGTAATACATGAAAAACCTCTAATATAGTAATCCTTCAGGAAATATTTTGTTGCTTTTGGAATTATTAATGTCCCTATTTGTCATTCAGTATGGCAAATACCATGAAGTGATTGCTACTTCTATAGGTGTTATTTATTGACCACCTACTATGTGCCAGAAACACCTGCCTTTTACAAGTTCATAAGCTATGAGCAAGGCAGATGTAGTAAAAGAATCGAGATTGAACCGTGATTCAGTGTGGTTAGTGTTGCAATCCAGAAAGTGTGTTTAGTGTGTGAAAAGCCAGACATGCGGGTGAGCACAGGGCAGGCCGAGGGGAAATGTGACGAATTCACTGTGTCTCGAACAGAGCCCAGGTTACACATGGAAAAAAAAATGATGGGAAAGAGACAAGACCGTTGGATCGGGATGAGGTGGTGAAGATCTTTGAATCCTGTGCTCAGTATTTGAGACTTAGTCCTATAGATGGCAGGAAAGAATCAGTGCTGTCTATTTGCTGTGTAGCTAAAAAGATGGATTCGGGGGAAGGGGTCTCATTGATTGGCATCGGCGGATCCCAAACAGCCACTGTTGTCATAGGAATGTGGTCATGTGTGAAAATAAGCAACTTACATGAAACGCACATATGAAATCTTACCTCATTGTAACCTCCCGAGGAAGGGAGTGAGATAAAGTGTCCGAAGTGTGAAGTCTGAGTTGCCCACGGTTACAGCACATGCAGCGCTAGCAGCAGACGCTGGAGCCGTGACCAGTGCTGGCTGGACGCTCCCTCGCCACCCGGCAGGTCAGGGGCCACTCCGTGGTTCTCGTTAGCACGTGCCCCTTCACTCAAATAAAAATAACGGACAAAGATGGAATAGTGGCATTCTGTGGATGTTTATGAGATGTCTGAGCAAGGCCAGAATCATCTCGAAAACAGGAGGACTTTCCGCTCCATTAATGTGTCCGCATTTGCTACCACCTCATGCCGTGGTGTGTGCGGGTGTCGAGGTAAACAGTGGCCACGCGCAGAGGAGCACTCGGAGCTGCTTGACTGACGGTGGCAGCTCTACCGGCCGTGTGAGCCTCTCTCTGTAAACGGTGTTTTGTTGGAGCGTCACTGCAGCAGCCGCACAAGCGCGAACACTGGGGTTTTCAAAGGCTGCGGCGTGTTAGATGCTCACCAGCGGTGTGCACTGTGGACTCCGCCCCGGCGGGGGCTCTCTGGGTGGGGAGGGTGACTGAGCGGCCAGAGTCAGGGAGTCCACGCCTCTCTGAGCAAAGGGCGTCCCTGGTGTGGCAGTGTGGCAGTGAGGCCCCTGGGATTGTGGGGCGTGGCAGGCCAGCCCGTCCACTCCCTGCTCCCTGACCCACAGGGTGGCTGCGGCTCCGGTTCCTCCGCAGGCACGCTGCGCCCTGCCTGCCCCTCGGCCGTGTCCTCTGCTGCTGCTTGCCCTGCACAGGCCGAGTGGTGGGCCGCCGGCTCTCTCCCCGGGAAGCGCTCCTTCCAGAGCCGCCGGCCTGGGGGTCCTGGCTGCCTTTCTCGATCGCTTTCCTTTGAGGAAAGCAGGCTTTACGTAAGAACCCACGAGGTCAACCATGTAAAAGCAGCGGGGGAAAATCACTGCTTTGCATGCGTTCCTTTGTTTGCTTCGTTTTCAACCGTGGAGATATTTTTGTCTTTTCGATGTTCCATTAAATTCTACAGTGTTGAGTTTTTGCTGATTTCCAGACTGTATAGAATCCACGTGTTCAGATTCATGTGGCTTTTATATCACAATAAATAAATTTAATAATAGGTGTCAGAGAAAAGCCGACTAAATGACTCCGTGGCGAGGGGAGGGCTCTTTGTCACGGACCCCTGTTGAAGGGAACCGGCAAAGTTTACTGGTAACTGCCACTGACAACAACGCTTTTATTTAGAAATAGCTGTCTCAGTAGATGGGTATGTGGGTGCGCGTGCACACACATGCACCCCCTCCCCCCCACACACACGCATGCCGCCTGTGTTACAAAGCAGAGAGCAAATCGATCAGTAGGTTCAGGGCAGCCTCCTTTTGGGTTTGCTTTTGAATTTCAGTGGCTGCGTGGTTTATACCTTTATCAAATAAAGCACTGATCCTTTCCAGACTAATTCTGTCAAAGCATAACTCTAATTTTATTACTTCCTCGTTCAAAAAATGTCAGTGGGCCCCCCGTGCCCGGAGACCGAGGTCTGGATACACAGCCTCTGCAGCCAGCCTGTCCGTCTTTCTCCCCTTTTGTGACAGAGAAGGCAGTCGGTGAGAAAAATCTTAGGAACTCCACAATGGACCGCCTGGCGTCTTTCAAACGGAAACATTTAAAACGAGGAAGCAGTGATCAGGTTTCCGGTCTGCTCTGGCGCACCAGGCTGGTTCCTCAGCTGTGTTTCTGGGCCGTGACCTACGAGCACCCCTGGCCCTTCCGGGGCCTGGCGGGAGCTTCCCTGCCTGCCCCGGGAAGGGACCGCACTCGACAGAATACACCTTTATTTTTTTTTAATTTTTAAAAAAATTTTTTAGAGAGGGAAGGGAGGAAGAGAGAGAGACAGAGAGAGACAGAGAGACAGAGACATCAATGTGCGGTTACTGGGGGCCGGGGCCTGCAACCCAGGCACGCACCCTGACTGGGAATCAAACCTGCGACACTTTGGTTCGCAGCCCGCGCTCAATCCACTGAGCTACGCCAGCCAGGGCTTAGAACACACCTTTTACACCTCTGTCTCCGTGGGTCATTCATGCACGTTCTTTCACGGACCCCTCCCGACCCCAGGACAGGGACCACGGTGGGGATTGACTGTGGGAGCCGGGGTGGGCTGGGCGGGGGAGGGCAGAGGGGAAAATGGGGACAACTGTAGTGGAACGACAATTACGAAAAGTAAGACCTCCGTCTCTGTTATGTTCCCAGAGAATAAACAAGCCGTTATTCTGCAGGGCTGCACATGCCATTGCGTTTAAGTAAATGCTTCTGAACGCGTGCGCCCACTCTCTTTACAGTTGAGAGGCCAGTTTTTGCATAATGTGGAAACACGGATTTCTCCTAGGACTGAGTGCATTTGAAATTCTGCAGCTGCTGTATATTATGGGTCTGTGTCAGCTGGGATTTTAATTTGGGTGAATCTTGTGGCACAAAGGCAAAGGTACCATAATTCTAATTGGCTTCTCCCTGTCTCATAAGATAATGTTTTCTGTGTATTAATTCTGTCCTTTAAAACTTGATGAGATAGGGTTGTTTATGCTTTATTGGTCAACATTGGATTCGTTTTATTTATATTTTTGCCAATTTTATTCATTCTTTTCTTTTTCTTTTTTTTTCTACAATAGATTTCCATGGGAGAGCAGTTTACTTTTTCTTGAAATAAATACTTAAAATTTTTCATTCAGTAAGAGTATATGGTTGACATACTATCTTAGTTTTTGTTTCTGGAGCTCTTTTTATGGTTTTTCACGTTTGAAAAATATTTCCACTATGTATAAAATTCAGGGTTGGCTGTTGTTATCTTCAGCTCACAGAAAAATGTGTCCGTTTTGTTTGTCGTGACCTTATGCTACTGGAAAAATCAGCATAAGCCCAGTTTTTGTCCCTTTGAGGGTGGCAGGCCTTTGGGGAGGAGGGGTTGTTTAAAAGATCTTCTTATCTAAGTCTTTTTGTTTATCCTGCTTGGTTTTCACTGTAAACCTCCCATCTGCGGATCGATGCCTTCCATCGTGCTAGGGAATTTCTCATGCTCTCCCCTTGCTTTCTGGAAGTCTTGTTAAATATATGTTAAACCTTTTTACTGCATTATCTTCAGCTCTCGACTTACCTTTCAAAGACTCATCTCTTTGTCTTGGGGGCCCGTGTTCTACATCCTTTCCTTTGATTCTGTGTTCAGGTTTCTCGACCTGTCAAACATGTTGTTAGAATGGTCCACTGAGTTTGGAGCTACAGTTTTATCTTAAAAAAAAATTCTGCTAGGAATAGCTGTTTGTTGTTTTCCAATCCCATCTGTCATTTGTTTTTGTACTCGGAGAGTTCTCCCGTCCGGAGCTCCTGGGAGTGTGGTTATACCGCCTGCAGGAGGTCCGCTGGCCCCGCCCACAGCGCTTTGTTTCCTTGCGTGTTTGCTTATTTTTTTAACCTCTGAGACTACTCACGGTCTTCAAAGCTTTAGGTGTCAAAATGTTGCGAGGTCTGAGATCAGTGCACATGTCTTCCAGGGACTCCTGTCCGCTCTGTTGTCAGAGGACGTGAACCTGGAGGCTGTGTTCCCCTGGGGGGAGGGGCTTTGCTGGGACCCCGCCCCTTTCTCTGGGGTGCTGCTCGTCCTCTTCCGTCCCTGGGCAGGGTGCGGTGCCTTCTTAAAACTGTCGTGCCTGCAGTTTTAACTTTTAAAGTTGTAAAAAGTCATAGCATTTCTCAATACATGTAGAAAAGTACGATCGATGATTTAAGATCTAATAGATATTCTTGGTCGATTGAAACCCAGTTTTAATTAGTAAACACTGGAATTAGGAAGGGACATGGAAGAAACTTTTGAAAACTAAGACAAAAAGATTTGCCACGTCAGATATTGACATTCACTCATGTAAAGATACTATACTCAAAACAACGTGGTGTTGGTATAACATGAAAGTTTGTAAAGGGAACCAAGCAAATATGAGAACATAATATGTAAAGAAGAGGTATTTCAGTTCCTTGGAAAGTGATGGGTTCCTTGAGATGTGGTTATGGTATAGTTTTCACTTTACCTGCATCACACCATCTAGCAAATTTTATGTGGAATATATTTTTATGTATAAAAAGAAACAGACACAAGGATAACGTTGAAGCTACAAACTGTGTGAGAGCCAGTTTTACTGTGCATATTTTAAAATGTATTTTCAAAGGACAGCTAACCAAACTTAAAACCAAGCGAAAACATATTTTTTAGGCTTGTTTTAGGCTAAGAGGTAGCTCCTGTCTTCATCAAAGAGTTCCTGGAAATTTAAAGGAGATTAATACACCCGCCCGCCCAGGAGATGCATTGGCGAAGGTTATAAACCTTATAGAAGAGGGAATACAAGTGACTGATAACTGTACTAGAGATGTCCTCCCTCCGTGTTACCCAGGAACACGGGAATCAGAGGATGGGACCCCAGTTTCCGCTCGCCTGGTCGTGGAAGCTAGGAAGTTCAGTCACCAATGCTGTTCAGTAGGAGGACACAGGGAGCCTCCTACCACGGAAGTATGTTGAGTATCGCAAATACTTACGTCCCGTTGTGGCGGTCATGCTGTATTGTCCGTGCTTCCCAGAGAAATAAAAGTGCCACCGCACACTGGTGCGGGAGCAGCAGCAGACATCACAGCACTTTCAGGGGTGCTAGAAATGGCAGAAAACTCGAGACAACCGCAATGCCCATCAGTTAAAAAATTGCTAACTGTTATACTAAATATTGTAGAATATTATGAGTGTGTGTTTTAAACACACACTCATTGTTTTGTTTATTGATCTAGAAGTGTGTGCCTTTTAAGTGAAAAAGTGTAAGTTGCATATTAATATAAATAGCACGACACTGTCTTTAGAAAAGAGTCCGGTTTATTGATATATATATATAAGCTAAACATCGAATAGAAGGATTTAATTTAAATTTCATTTCTTTCACTGATTGAGGTTGAGGGAGAAGTCACTAGCATGCTTCTTATAAATATCCACATTATTTTACTTCTACAGTGAGCATGTATACTTTTGATAAAAATAATAAATTAAAATGTAACAGGAAATGAAAGCCAATAAAAAAAGGTCACAAAGTGGCAGGTGGCAAGTCCTGTTCTGACCTTTTACTTTGGTGTGGAGTAATAGAGAGATTCAGATTTGTCCCCCACGTAACGAGTAGTTCCACATCCGTCTGCAAACAATGCGGTTTCCCAGGACTCGCTGTTCTGAAACGCTGCGTTTATCATGTATTTAATTCCGTATGTATTTCGGTTTGTTTGCAAACCATCCACTCACCCCATTGCTCGGACAGAACCACGGCGGGTTTGTGACTGTGCTGTGTGATGTCCCTTCTCATTGAGCAAGGACTTTTCCCTGACGCTGTCTTTGTTTTCCAGAACACCCTAACTTTTTGCTACACGTAAAAGTAATTCCGCAAGCCGAAAAACAAGTTCTACAAAATAATTATTGAGCATTGTGTTCAGGCTGTAATAAAATATTGATTTACAATGATTAATTCCAGTGTACGCTCATCTTGCCTCATTCATCAGTTGATAGGACAGTAACTGAATTTTCTGGAATTCAACCTTTAATTTTAATAGGCACCTCCCCAGTGTCGAGCCCGGCCAATTGCGGGAGACCGAATTTACTTGTGTTACAGGCAAAGGGCTGGAGTATCACTTCCAAAACACCCCACCTCCTGTGATGGGCTGTGCTGGAGGAGACAGATGAGTGTTACGCTGTCTGTTGAATCATTAATGCTCCTGCAAAATCTAGCTCGTTTCTGTTTTGTAACATGTGCCTGTGGGCCTTTAAAAGGTTACACTTTTACTTTCAGTCCCAGCCAGTGCACTGTGCAGTGGTGACTGCTTTGCTTCCCGTTCACTCCAAGGAATGAACATGAGTTCTGCAGAACCTTCTAGAACTCAAAGCAGTGGTCATCACCTCATTATGAAGTTTAAGCAATATAAAAACTGAAACGTGATGCCAGGCTAGCTAGAGGATTAAGGGTTTTCACTGTGTGTCTTCAGCTGGTTTTCTGTGAAACAAGTAACACCGCACCGTTTGTGGTTGCGTGTCTGTGTGGGCACACTTAAATATATGCCTTTGTAGATATTTTTAAAATTTTAAACTACTCTTAGCACACAACAATGTATATAGTCCAATTATATATAAATATATGCAAATATGTTTACTTATAAATTAAACTGGAATCACAGTGTTTTTCTTTAGTATAATCAGGACAAAGAATATGTAAACACATAAAATACTAGTTCGAATATATTAACATTAATAAGTAAACGCGGGTGTAGCAGGAGCTAGACAAACGAAATTTCTGTCTGACTGGCCATCTCAGGGTGGAAAACAGACATCGGAAACCCAGCAAGGCTGAGAGGTTTGTCAGAGCCACACAGCCACGTGGCGAAGCGCCCGAATGTTCTAGAGTTCCTGCCTGGTGTGCTTCCTTTTGTCTGCATCACACTGCACTGTCTGTGTGAGTACAGTATCGATGTGGTGAGTTGTTACTCAGGTACGGAGCACTAAAGAAGCAACCCGTTTGCTGTCTTGAAGGGTCTTCTAGGTACCCTTCACCTCGTGCGGGTGGATAAAATGTGTAACTAACTGTGTCGTAAACAAACCGCAGCTCCGTTTCTGAAAATGACTCTGATGGATTGAAGAATGTTAAGTAGCTTCTTATCATCCAACTCATTCTAATTTTGGAAGTAGTGCCGGGTTTAAGCTGCTGTGTGTGGGACAGAGACCTTTCTGATACCCCTCTGCGTGCCCACCGTGCAAAGACAGCGGGGCGGCAGCCGGCCCCCAGCTGGGCCGCGGTGACACACTGGGGTGGACTCCACCGCGGGCAGGACTTCGCTCATTCCTGTGGGCGAGGGGTGCGGCATCACAAAGCTGTCTGACGTTACATATTTTATTTTTGAGTGAAAGACAGTAGGAGTGTCACAGTCCAGCTCTAATGGCATAAATGGTGCAGTTCTGCCCTTAGTACGTAGTTATCTTACAGGCATGGCATTCGGCAGCAGTCGCTGAGCTTCTTCCGAATTGTGTGTGGGGTAAGATGATGTGGGGTGAGATTATTTTGAGCTCCTTCTCACCTTCAACACACGATTTTGCTCTTCCATGTATTTGTTGTTGGGAATAGAAATGTAGTTTTAAAACCTGACTTAACAATTTCACTTGAGTATTTTTGCCTATTTAAATAACACATGCATTTTTAAACACAAAGACACAACAAGAAAAACCTCCGCTGTTTTTCTCTGTGTTTTTGAATCTTAGTAACCAGCATATTTTAAATTAAACCAGATACGGAGCAATTCTCAATTATTTCCCAGGTAACCAGCGACCTGCATGATGTTGCTCTGTTTTCAGGACTGCATCTTTCGGGAGAGGGAGGAGTGTGAAGCTTAATAACACACTCAGACACTAAGTTTCTGCCTCAAAATCCTAGACACCACATGCCCCTTTAGTATGTGCGTATTTCTGTCCAGGTAAAAAAAAATAATAATAGTGCAGCCATAATTCTGGTTACCTGTTATAAAGATGTATAACATCGTTGAATTGTAAGGAACAGTCATCTCAGTGACAAATAACATTTGTGATATAAAATGAGAAATACGAAATTCTTTCTTGCTGTCTGTCTTATTCTTCTGCTGTCTGTCTAACTAACACGACTGTCCTTTCATAAACATTAAAATCTAAACATGTAGCATTAACATTTTTGAAAAAGTCTTTTTAAGAGGAAAAGCCTACGGGGATGGCTTGAGGGCTCAAATTTATCAAATCTGCCTTATGCGGCATAAGGTACCGGGCATCTTATCCCTGTCAAGTTTTTGGAAAAAAAAATACTGCCTATAAATATGACCAAGAAGGACTGTCGAACTGTGTTTCCCAAGCCGTGAAACTGGGTTAAGAGCCTTCACGTCTCCGTCCAGTCACGGGGCGTGAGCCGGATTCGAACCTGGACGCGGCTCGGAAACCCATGAGCCCCCACACGTGTGCTTTAGTTCGGCACCCCAGGCCGGGCACAGTTTTGGTTTTCCACAAGAATGGCTGTTTCCTGGCACGCCGAGTCTCGAGCGCATTCATGGCTCTGAAAGGCTCCTCATACAACTTGTCTAACGTTTGGTGGGTCTGACACATGGAGAGCGAGTTTTCAGGAGAAAGGCAGCCCAACCTCTTGCTCTGTTCCCGTCGGTCCCCACGGGAAGGTGAGGGCTGTGGCGGCGGGACTGTTGGTGTGTTCTGTGGGTGATGTTCCCCCCTTCCCTGGACAGAGCAGGGCGCCGGGTCGGCCGGCACTCGGGATGCTGACGCCAGCGTGTGTCTGTGCTGTCCCTGGGCGCGCCCGGGGCCCTGGCTGTGCGACGAGCGCCCCCCCGCCCACCCCCCCCGCCCTTGGGCAGCTCAACACAGCACGACAGACAAGCGATGTTACTTCACCCTTCTCACACGTGCCAACTGACTGAAATTTACCCAAGGACTTTTTTTTTGAAATGCAACAGATTGGAGTTTATCTTGGAAGGGTCCTTCCATCTGTGAGAACTGTCACCGGGAGGGAGAGGAGCACTTTAAAATAAACCCAGCAGCTGTGTTGGTGGAGTTCTGGCCGGGGGGGGGCGGGGGGGCCCCCCCGAGGAGGCAGGCCTCTGCGTTCAGGGAGTCGGACCATATAGGAGGGGGCAGCCGGCTCGCGAGTGTGTCCTGCGTTTCGTTGCTAATGACTTTGCACACCATTAAGTGATAGCGGGGTAACGCTAATGCAGTTTCAAGCTGTAACTTTAAAGTGAAAGGCAAAGAATAAACGTCCACGTTATCTTAAAATAACTTGCATAAATGGCACGTGTCGCACCTTAGAACGTGCTCTGAGAACCCCCGTGGGTAGCAGAAAACCCGGCAGCTGCAGGGGCTCGGTGAGCTGATGGGCCCGGCAACGCCCGACGCCAACGCCCCTTCTTTTGCGTCCATGTGCAGACAGCAACCGTGTCCGGCAGTATCGTGTATTTTCTTGGCTTCTAGATTTTTGTTTAAAGAAGGGACAAAAGCGCACATGCTTCGTACATAAAATCAGTCTTTGCACAGATCTGGAATTTATTTTTCACGCCTCCTAACAGAGCCCTATGCACTTTATTTTTATCCAGCCGCAGTCCAAGGCTGAAGGGCTTGTGCCTGAGTGAATAACACGGAGGCACCAGTTGAAGTGGCTGTGAGCTCTCTAGGAGACTGCTGGGGTGTCTTTAAAGCGCCCTTCTAAATTTAAATGGTACAGACTTTCCTTTTATGAGGGCTTGAGCGCCCACAGAAGGGGAGTCAGACCTCTTGTTCGGAGGGAGGACTTGAGAAACCATCCCACTCACTGTGAGACACAAAAACCCACCACATTGATCTTGAAGCCCTGGCCGGGCCGAGTGGAGGAGGCGTTCCCTTTCTCACGGGCTTCCTGGGCTCCGAGTGCCGGGTCCTTGGAGTTCTGTGTGTGCCACTTCTCCAGACGCATCGGTGAGAGGCGGGCGGGACGGCGACTTCCGAATCGCCACTGGGTGCCGGCGCAGCCCGTTTGTGAAACCGTGTCTACACGCGTGACGGCGCGCTCCTGGTTTGCTGTCACGGCATCGTCTTTCCATTCGCTGCCTGTCCACCCCCTTTCTGCGGATGTCCACGTCACCCGTGTGGTCATCTCCCCAGCCAGTCCCTCAGGACCGCCCCCCCACCACCACTGTTCAGAAGGGCTGGCCCTCAACCCCCCAGCTGGTCGCCAGCTTTCTCTCTAAGGAGGTGCAAGCGCTTCCTAAAACTTGTGTCTTCCAGTCATCATTTCCGAAGTGGCAGTGGGGGGGTGAACCCTTGTAGCCAGATCGCCAGGTTACTGGGGCAAGGTGGCTTCTGAACGCTCCGGAATGTGCACACGTGTGTGGTCCCTCTCCTTCCCGAGTCCTGCCACCCGGAGTCGCTTTCACGGCCACTGTTCAGAGCCGATTCCCAATGTCAGCCCGAAGTGACATCTTCCTCTGACACCCAACCGTCCTGACCTCAGGGGCACGGATCGCAGTTTCTGAAAAATCGCCGTGGCGCTTTTCATTCACGAAACACTCGGTGATTCTTGCAAATTTAAAAAAAAATTTCACAGCTGCCTACAGTCTTATTTTGGTGTAAGGGTCAGACGTGGGGTTGAGACTGTCGGGGAATTATGAAACAGTTTCATTGTCACTGATGTGCTGTCCACGGTAGTTGGACAGATCGTGAGCCATAAATGGGATTTTAAATGTTTCACTTGTTATACTTAAAAAAAAATATACGTCGTGTTCTCTTCTGTGTCGTCATCCTCTGTGCAACAGCGACCTCACTTAGGGGACAATCAGCAGTAGGTGATGCCCTTGGGGGAGAGGTCCCCGGGCGTCTCACTCCTCACGTGCTTTCTGGGCCCTGTCCCAGGCGTCCTGCAGAGCGGGCTGCCGTCGGAGCCTCTCTGCGGTGGCGGTTTTACAGGAGCGCTTCTCAAGGTGCGGTGGGAGTTTGGGGTCAGTGAGGCAGGCAGGCAGTGCACAGTGTTGCCCATCACGCCAGAGGTTCCTGAGACGTCAGGTGAGGAGAGGGGAACATCCCGACAGTGAACCTGAGACTTCCTCCCCAAGTGGCTGACTGCTTAGTCATGGGTGCTCCGTGGGAGGACCGCTGGGAGTGGGCAGGAGCTCAGGGTGTCGGCTGAGGAGCAGACCCATTCATTTTAAGTCAGTTTTTGTGTATCGGGGCTATTCTTAAGGAAACTTGTCCACAATCGGAAACCAAATGTTCCAAGCAAATGTTCGTATAATTTACTAGTATCGTACTAAATATTTTTTTAAAAATGAATGCAAGGTGACACCGAAGTATTATTTAGGTTCTCTAGGAAAAATCACCAGTGGATCTCTGTGCTATTTAATATTAATTAAATAAGGATTTGCACACGGCAGAGATGCAGTTTATTTCTGCTCAGTAGAAAGATCCTTCCGAAACTTATTTTGGAAGGATTTGTGAAGAACTGCCATGGACTGTTATTGCAGTATTCTTTAGAAGCCCCAGTGTAAGCCATGTCAGCTTCACATGCCCTTCGAATCAGTTTTATTATTTCAGTAATTCTTTACTTACTAATGTGTCAGATAGAACCATCGGCACACGCTCCTTTCATATGTGTCAGAGAGTTTCACGTTCACTTTTGAAAACTGCCCTGTGACAGCCTAGCGCTTTATTGCGGGCCCCTGTTGGTGACATTAATGAAGATCCCACAAAGGCAGTGGAAAATATGGCCAGATTTGTGGGAACAGTCAGCTCTCAACCTCTTGAATGACATAGCAGAGACTCTAAACTCACAGCAACGGGCCGTGATGCTGAGTTGGAAAGGTCAGCGCCAAGGGCACTACAACGGGCTCCGTAATCCGTGGGGTGAGCGACGGGGTGCCACAGCGTTAGTGCGCACCTGGGCCTCCCGGGCTCAGAGGCCCGGCTTCGAGTCCCAGCTCCGCGAGTCATCTGCCACACAACCCTGCAGCCCTTAACCTTCCTCCCTGGGTCCCCTTAGGGACGGGTTTCACGGCACGGTCTTCCTGTGTGTTCAGAAGATACGGACCGGAGAACCGTTTGTGTGTGCCAGACAGGACTGCTGGTTGCCAAGGAGACAAATGCAGTTAGACCATCGTGAATGCTGTTGGAGCCATGCATTAAAATCTATTTTTAAATGTGTTATTCAGTTACAGAATGTCAGTGTGATTCTTTTAAAATAGATCGCGGTATTCGGGCTATGTGTTTAATTGTTTCATCTATTTTGTTTGCCTTTTCTTTGCCTGCCTTTCCATCAAGATTATTTGAAAGTATTTTTCTGCTTGCTTCAATTTCTGGATCACCTGGGGGCCTGTCTCATTTACTTATTTTTTTTCTCTGTAATTAGGCGTCATTTAATTCTGTCTTTTCTTGTGCCTAAAAATTTTTGATTGAGTGCTGGGCAGCTAAGGAATAACTAAAGAAAGGCCTGGCAAAGTGCCAGGAAGGTGCCGGAATCGATAAATAGTGAAGCTTCTTGTCATCAGCAGCCTGTAGTCTCTGATAATTAGTATTTGTGGTTGGATTGTCCACGGAAGTGATGTGTGTGTTTGCAAAGACCTTGCATAACGTATTTGAAGCAAAGCCGAAGGTAAAATAAATGCATTTGTTTCATATTGTCAAGTACATTCTACCATCGCTTTTTAGAAACATATTTCAGAGCAGTTTCATGTTTACAGAAGCACTGCGAAGCCAGCACAGAGAACCCCTACATATTCCTGCACGTGGTTCCCCCATTACTAACATCTACTCGATAGCACATTTGTTATAGTTACTGGAACATTGTTTATGTATCATTATTAACTGAGGCTGTGGTATCTTCAGATTTCCTTGGTTTATAGTGAATCCCCATTTTCTGACCGAGGAATCTTTCCAGAATAACACACTACATTTGGTTCTCCTGTCTCCTTAGGGCCCTCTTGACTGATGCACCTTCTCAAATTATCGTTATTTTTGATGTTCTTGACAGTTTGGAGGGTTACTGGTCAGGCCTACATTTTACTTTTGATTAAAGGAAGAACAGCCCCCAAAGAGCCAACTTATTACTAATTCTTTGGCAAATGACGGTGTTTGCACATCGTGGACAAGTTGGTCTCTGAGGACTCGGTGTCACGTGAGCGGACTCTGAGCGGGTCTGAACGTGGCAGGTGTGTGGAGGGGAGGGGTGCGAGGTGCCCCCTCACGGCCCGGTCCCGGGGCTCTGGGGTGAGGGTTGGTGTCTGCACCTCTGCTCCTCAACAGCCCGCTTTGACCTTCCACCCAGTCGCCTAACCGAAAACATCCAGGTCATACTTTGAGCGTGTAAGGTGTATTGTCACATAATGACGTTTTTTATCTTTATTTGGCAGAACTACTATGGAGCTGCCAAGATGATCTTTTCCGACAACCCGCTGGGACTGACCTGCGGGATGGTGTGCCCCACCTCGGATCTCTGCGTGGGCGGCTGCAATCTGTACGCCACGGAAGAGGGGCCCATCAACATCGGCGGGCTGCAGCAGTTTGCCACTGAGGTGAGACCGACACGCCGTTTTCTCCCCCTCCCGGCACGAAAACCTTAAAGGGACCGGAATCCTTGGTCCTCTGTCGGCGTCCAGCACGGGTAGTGTGAGACGCCCCTAACGTGTCGGAGGTACGCGTTCCGTGCCGTAAACAGTATTTTTTATTCCACGGCTTGACTGCAAATAATGAAACTTCGTAAAACCGCATGTCAAACTAATTGCAATCCCAGAAGATTATTAAAACACTTTGACGGGAAGTGACATAGATTAGAGGGATCTGAAAATAGAATTTATTCATCAAGTCTGCACCGGAGCGTCTCGGCGTAGACCCCATTACGAAAGGGCAGTCTTGCTTAACTGATTCTCTCCCCCGGAACTCGCTTTAATCTTCACAGCTTGAAACAACACATCAGTATGGTTCTGGGATGTGTTGTGAGTGATGGAGGTTGGGATCCATCCGAACGCCCTGAAACTGCACAACACTCATCACCGTTACCTGTTTGTGAACTTGCACATAGGAAGTGTGCACGCCCTCTGGATACTGATGTATAACGGAATAAAGTGGAGGCATCTTCCCTGTTTATTTGATCGGTTTGGGCCCAGGCTCTCTCTCTCTTGGGCTCTTTGTAAATGGCTGTGCTCTCTGGGGTCTCTGTGGGGAGCCCCCACCAGGTCAGTTCCCGTGTGTCATGCTTTGAGGGGCACGGTAAGATGTTGTGACCCTTGGGGCCCAGTTGGCTGGAAGGCCAATTAAATGCCTGTCGGCCCTAGATTTTTAGTTAATAACTCCCCTGTCTGGGTTTGTCACCTTAAACACGACACGTTCTCTCCACATAGGACCCTGCCCGCGATATCCCTCACGCTTCGGCCGCACTTTGCTTCTCGTAATAAATCAGGGTTATCCCCTCCCTGCGTCCTGACAGGTTAATTCTGAGGAAGGGCTCCTGGGAATGAGAAAATTGAAACAATTCGAGGGTGCGAGTTGTTGCAATAAATTCTAGGATTTAATTTCTTTTCTCGCCAAATTCAAAATCGCATTAGGCTTACCTGGCCAGGGCAAGGGATGATCTTTACAACCTGCAAAAATCCTGAGTTGATGGAGACGATTCACTTGGCTTCTCCCCACGTCTGTCTTGGGGGACCCGCGGTCTCTCCATTAAGCCACGGCCAGCCCGCCAGGGTGTCGTCAGTGAAAGGTCACACAGTATGTACATGAACTGACATTGCATTTCAAAACAAGGTGCGTGGAAATAATGGCAGTTTCTCAGTGACCTGGGGCAGAGAGAGACAGACAGACAGACAGACAAGGACAGACAGCATTCCTCTGAGAACCCTCTCTCCGTTTTAACGATGCCCCGCCTTCCAGAGCGAAGGTGTGTTTATTTAAGCCAGGATGGATCAGGGTGGCACTGAAGGCAGCGTAAGTCGGCCGTGGCGTTTAGCGTAAGAATGTATTTTCACATTTCGTTCCAGTTATACTCCGTCTCAATGTGGCTTCAAATAGATCTACCACATCACAAATAAAAATCTCCCAGGGAAATTATGTAGAACAGCTGTCCATCCATTCCTTCAAGTTTGCCACTCAGGGCAAGTTGTTCTAGAAAGCTCCGTCTTCCTAAGTCAAGGGGTGGTACACTTAAATTTGCCCGACTGTCGGAACTGGTGTGATGATAAGCGAGACATGAGCAGTGCGCTGGCTTACTGCCAGCGAAAAGGAGAAGTATAACGTACAAAATACCGTCCTTCTTTCAAAGTGTCCAACTGCTGATACGAGTACTTAAGTCAGAGCAGAACAGGATGCAGATAGTTTTCTGTTTTGGTTGTTTGATAACACAGTGATTGATTTTTGACCTTTAAAGAAATAGAAATCTATTTTTCAACCAAATTAAATAAAGGTTAGGGAAGCAGACTGCGGTAGCATGATATTTTTCAAAATTGCTTTTCCTATAACTTACCAGTGATTTTTAAAATACCAGCCCTGTAGCCTGCCATTTTTGGTTCTGCCCCTCCCTTCCACGCTTCCATTTGCACATGGGCGTGCGATTCGGAGCGACCGCGGCAGAGAGAGAGATGAAATCATGGCAAGGACAGCCGGCGGCAGGGTCAGGAGACCGGCTGCCTCCTTGTCCTGTGTGTCACTTTTGTTCAGCCCTCTGCCGGCCCCGCGCCGGCAGGGGCCCTGTGTCAGACGCCTGTGAGCACCTCTGGGACACGCGGGCCGGGGCTGCCTCTCTCCGGGAGGCGGGTCTTCCCAGTGCAGTCGGGCCTCACACAACAGCGCTTAAAGAAGGTGATTTGGCGATCAAGTATTAATAATAGTGTTTTGGTGCAGATTTTCTTATCGCCTTCATAACAGTTTTAAGATTTCTCTATAGAAGTCTAACCCTTGACATTTTTATTTTAAACTGTGTTTGAGCCCTGACTGGGGTGGCTCAGTGGGTTGGGTGTCATCCCACAACGCTGGTCGCCGGTTCCATTCCCGGTCGGGGCACGTGCCTGGGTTGCGGGCTCTGCCTGGACGGGGCGAGTATGAGAGGCAGGGACCGATGTTCTTCCCTCCCGTCGATGTTTCTCTCCCTCCCCCTCTCTCTAAAATAAGTAAATAAAATATGTTCAAAAATAAAAAAGTAAATGTATTTGAGTAACTAATTCCATTTTTGAGACATCTTATCACATTTAACAGACCAACTACACTCTCCTCGCCCCTCCCATTTAGCTAATGAATTGTTGCAGAATGCGAGTGAAGTGAGATTAGACCTTTTTACTCATTCCCTAAAGCTGCAAAAGTAACTGTAAGCAGATAATTAGCTTCACGTCAAGTCCGTTTCCTTCTGCCCATGTGAGAGAGTGACGGAGGCAATACTGACAAATTAAAATGAAAACTCCGAGGCTCCCACATTCAACTTGAAATGTTAAAATTAATGAGGGCCAGAAGATCATTATTCAAAATTGTTGCCTCGATTGTGAACTTTTAGGACTAACTACATTAGATTAGGAAATAATGTCTGAAACTAGTATTTATTTTTTGCCGTAAGCACTCTCGGGGGTTCTTGAGCACCCATCCCGCACGCCGTGTGTGTGGCATTTCCGTCTCCATGCTGTGCTTGCGGTGAGGAGTGGAGCCGGCGGACGAACTTCCAGACTCGCTCGGGACTCGCGGAGAAGGGGGTTATTCTTTAGGTCGTAGATGAAGCGTGTCTCTCTCTCAGGAAGTGTTTTGTGTCACCTGTCATTTGGCATTAGCCTGCACTTGTCCCTACATCCAGCACTATCTATACACCATCATCTACTAGCATTTTTTCTATGTTTTATTGAGTAAACGCAGTTCCCATCAATTCGATCAGGAATTAAGATGCAACAAAGTAGCACAGGAATTCCATCAGCACTGACAGCACAAACACCTACACCATTAAAATTGAGGGACAATTCTACAAGGACCCCAACATGTGCGCTTTGCTGCGATGCTACAACGATCCGCTGGCAGGGCCGGGAGTGAGGGAGGAACGTGCTCGCTCGACCTGCTCTGTGAGCAAACGTTTTCCCTGCCGAGCCCCAGGGGACACGGAGGCCCCTCACGGGAAGCCTTCGGGGTTTGCG
Source organism: Phyllostomus discolor (assembly GCF_004126475.2). Classification (NCBI taxonomy): domain Eukaryota; kingdom Metazoa; phylum Chordata; class Mammalia; order Chiroptera; family Phyllostomidae; genus Phyllostomus; species Phyllostomus discolor. The sequence goes on along the minus strand of NC_040916.2, from coordinate 30,326,564 downwards.
CTGGGCGGGCAGACTCAAGGGGAGCACAGAAACGCACACACGGGGATAAATGATAGAGTATCCCGTGTGCACCCCTGCATAGTGCACGTTTGCGACACGTTCCACCTCCCACAGAAAAGCGGAGACAAGGAAGATGCAGACGTGCAGTCCTCAGGTGAAAAGCAGTGCCAACAAGGGTGCATAGCCTGAGCCGTGAGGCCGGCTGTCTCCACCTGTGTGCTCTGCGGGTCGCTTTATATATAAGCAAGGCCATCGAGGGAGTGAGACACCCTGGGAAGGACGCTGTGGAGAATGAGCCCAGTGCGGCGGACGGGCGGGTGCGGCACCCAGTGTCATGAGGTCCCGCTGGGTAAGGGTTCAGTCAATCAAACAAGCCTCGACGGAGCATCCAGTGGAACCAGGAGTTGCCGAGGCTGCTTCAGCTGGGAAAGCCTGCACCAGCCTGGGGCAGAGCTGGTCTGTGCGAAGATTCAGCGACGAGTCTAGCACATTTCTGACGCCGTTTGGCAAGCTGGTCCGTTAGATCCGTCTGCTCCTGCACCCAATCAAAAACGAAGCTAAGTTGCCGTGATAGTGAGTAATAACCAGCGATCATCACCAATACCTGTCGCAGGTCACGTACTAACAGCATATGGATCACAGGACAGTTGCTGGGCTAAAGATTCCTCATGCTTGCTGAACCGCCCCCAGCCGGTATCATCGCTGAATTAAATTTCTCGAAACTGCTGTTTAAAAGAACATTTTCAATAGTTCGTGAATGCTGTTTATACCAAAAAAAAGGGTAATTATTTCTGGGAGAAAGAAGAGGTCCGTGAAAGATGTACGTTAAACAGTAATAACATCGATAGTTTGCACCCGGTGAAATGTTGCTCGCGGGATATAAATGCAAGTAATATCTGTTAAGGCTTGATTTGTGTCTCTTTCCCTCCCGTCTTAATGCGGTGATTAATAGAAAGGAGGGATGTCTTGATAGATTTCACTAAATATCTGACATCTCTCTCCCCAAATCTCTGGAAATCTATTAAAAATACTCAGTGCGGGCACAGTGATTGATAAGGAAACCGCAGGACTGACGGAATTGCTAGATGGTTTTCATCACAATGTTTGAGTTTGTTTTAAAACCATGTGTTTGCACCTGGAGCTTGAACTATAAAGACACATTTCAGAGGTTTGGGGCAATAACTTTGAAAAATTGGCCAAAACTGCATGGTGGTTAGGATTATTTGCTATTGTTTTTTTTCCCCTGATTTTTTAAATAAGTCCAAATATACGCACTGTTGTGGGCACCTCGCATTTTAGAATGATGGACCGTCGTTGATCCGGGTCTAACCCACTTACCATGTGTACCCTTTCATAAATACGCTCTGCGAACGTAGCATACAGTAGCATGAAGCCATGGTACTGTGTCAGCACGAGCCACGTGCCAGAGAGGCATGGTGCTGGCAGTTAAGGTTTAAACCACTCATTTTTCTCCAAAGTATAGTAATAAAGGAAATGCAATAAGTACACAGTAAAAATGAACGGCTGAAGCAGAAAGGGAGACAGCCGCCCTCCGGGGCCGTGGGGGGTGCGGAGACACTCGGGGGTGAGCACAGGACGCGGGCCTCTCTCCGGGCGGCTCTGCCCCCTGATGATGGGGCTGATGGGGTCTGAGTGTCGGGGGGAGTGATCAGGGCCTGGGGCGTGGTGCTCGGGAGACGAGGGCAGAAGGTTGGGAAGGACGGGGCCACTGCCACGCAGGGCTGGGGCCGGCGCGGAGCTGCAGAGAGAAGTGGATGGCTGTGCCCAGGTGCAGGGCGCGGTCCGGTGGTGGCACGTGGCCTGCTTCTGTGACATCTCTGAGTGTCGCCTGGGGACTGGAGCACTGGATTCCAGTGAGAAGCCCGGTCCTGCTGTGGGGATGGAGCGATGCTGCTGGGTGGTGGTCCCTGTGCGCCTGATGCAGGACGAGGAGGGTGAGAAACTCGCGGCTCAGAGTGAGTCTGAAACAGGGAACTCAAAACCATGTTGGAAAGGCTGATGCTACCGGAGATCCAACCCGTACATGACATTATCCTGAGGAAGCAGAAAGGGTGCCGTAACTAGGCCTTTGGAATACATAAGCAAAGATCAAGTTAAATCATTAAATAAACAGTGATGAGTTGGTATGGAAGTTAGTGGATGGAAATGCTTACTAAAGTGACAGCACCACTGAAATGTTAGGTTTTTGAACTGGACACGGACACGGGTGTAACAGGTGAACTAAAGAGCAGACAGACCTGGGAACCTGGCCCGGAGCACAGCAGTGAGGCGTGAGTGTGGCACACGCGCTCCGGGGCTCGGAGGCCCCGGTGCACTTGTGGGGAGTCTCTGGGGTACAGGGAGAGAGGCTGGCAAGGAGAAGCCTGGAGCAGATCTGGTGGAGACGCTTCCAGAAGGAAAGGAAAATGGAAGTCCTTCCCCAGACGCACGGTTGTCATACTGTGACACGGCGAAGGTCAGGGCCGCTGGGGGAGGACAAAGGAGGCATGGACGCGAAGACCCTCGGGCGGCTGGGCTGACCCGGGCTGCTCAGCGGCAGCCACAGGGGCCAGAGGTCAAGAGCCGGGTGCGTCTGAAGGGCCGAGATAAAGCACTTGATTTCTCCTTGGACACTGGGACATGCGTGAGGACATGTTTTCAGGTGATCTATATCTAAGGTGTCACTCACCTTGTTATAAGAGCTGCCAAAACTTAGTTATTCTTTAGTGTGGATGACACAAACCTGGAATGAGAGAGAGACAAGAGAGGAAGACGAGAAAAAACCAGGAGCAAAAGAACTGGTAGAATATGGTGTTACTGCAACTACACATCCACAGTAAAGCAACAATAGCAGCCCATTCTGAGTGTTGAACTAGAAATGGAAACGAGGTATCTGTAGCAGGGAGGGGGCGGGCAGGCGGGGCGGGCTTCCGCTGGGGCAGGAGTGGGGAGAGACTCAACTCGAGAATGTCTTGACAGACTTCGAGAGGGCTGTGTCACAGATTAGAAGGCAACCACAGAAAAGAAAGAAATGCAATCTTCCAAGCAACTACAGAAAGAAGGAGGGGGAGGGGTGGGTGGGAAAACTTAGTTCAGTGAGAGACAGGAAAAGGAAAAATGAAACACAGACGAGAAGAGCACAGAGAAAAAGCCTGTGACGGGAGCACAGACAGGGTGCAGGGACACACCCAAATATATAATCAATCACGATAGTTTCGTTCATTACAACGGCCTCTTACAGCCTCCGGGAGACATGAGTGGGGCTGAAGCACGAGCCCTCCGAGCAGCTGGACGAGGTCTCTCCAGAAGGGGAAGATGGCGCGGAGAACGTGAAAAGACGGTGCCTGAACAAAGACATATTCTGTAAACACCGATCTTAAGAAAATTGGGGCAGTGGTATTGATACATAACAAGAGCACAATTCTAGGGAAAAGCACTAATAGAAAAAGAGAAAAGTAAGTAACGAAAAAATAATGTCTTAAGAGACATGTATTAATTTACATGTAAATTCATAAACTTGTATACATTATCACATAGCCTTAAGCGAGGTATTGATTAAAGTTTAATAAAGGCTGGTTTAATAAAACCTATAAAGGTTTGGTAACGTTTACCAAAGTTGACCCCTGCGCTGGATCAGAAACGGTCACATTTATATTTCTCCAGAGACGTGGGTGCAGACTGACTATTTTCCCGTAACACAGCTACATTAGAAATAAAAAAGTAAAAATAGGGTAAAATAAAAACAATAACGCGCTTAGGTTTGGACATTTAAAAACCAAATTTGTAAAGAGCCCTTGAGTAAAAGAGGTCACCAACAGAAATGACAAAACATTTAGGCCTGAACGACTTGTGCCAATGACCTGTGAAATGCAGTCATTTTTTTGCAAGAAAATCTATTGTGTTAAGTGTGTGTAACAGGAAAGACAAAGGCTACACATGATTAAGCAGTGTTCATCTCAACGGGCTGGAAAGAGAGCAAAGGCAGGGGTGTGGTGGGCGGGGCCATTCCAAAACATGAAAAGAAGGAAATGAAAATAGTGGAAAAACAAGGAAAGGGAGCACGAAAGCAAAAATGACGACCCGCAAACCAGAAAGCTGTCTCTCCGGGACCGATCTGTTACACGGTGGCCTGGCATAGCTCGCAATGACCAGTACAGTTCGGGTCAGACTGCTTCTGATTTCCGTCCTCTTATTATTTCATCAACCTGCCCGGGCGCGCAGCTGCTCCGCCGTCCTGCTGTAAACACGCAGCCGTCGCTGCCTGCAGGGCCCATGGCGTCTCCGCCCTGCTCCCCTGGCTCCTGCTGGCCCCGTGGCCCCAGCAGGTGTAGCAGGGACTGCCGGACCTCGGCCCGCAGCCTGGAGCGCACACCCGAGTGCCTGGCTGGGCCTGGGCAGCGTCTGGGCGTGAGGACAGTGGTGCAGAAGGTGGCAGTGGCAGGAGCCTGAGAGCTTACGGCTCAGTGAGAAGGAAAAGCAAGCCAGCCGATGACAGTGGAGTGCTAGGGTGGGGGGGCGGCGAGGCCGTGGGTGGGAAACCTCCTCAGCAGCCTCTCAGGGAGGGAGGCAAGGGGAGGGGAGTTGAGAAAGTGAAGTAGGAGCTGGTCCTGAGAGGTGTCCCCCAGGGGCAGCCAAGGCAGGCATAGGGTCCTTGCAGAGGAGGGTCCTTGCAGAGCGCAGTGCAAGCAAACCCTGCAGGCAGGCCAGGGCCTGCCCTGGGTGTGAAGGGCCAGGGATTCGGGCGGGGTCCGTGACACCCCTCCTAACCGAACCACACCTTTCACGTTCTCTGATCGTGTTCGGTTGCCTTCCACCGTTGAAGTCGCAGCCTTAGACCTCAAACTCGGCGTCTTGTGCATCCGTTGTAGAGTAGGAGCTCCAGCGTGAGAATAGTAGCTCGGGAATCGGTTCTGTTGTCTGTGAAATGCACCGCCACTCCTACCTGGGAGGGTGGTTGGAGCAGAGATACAAATTCAGGCACTTGGGAGAGTTACTTTATGGGGAGAAGGTGCTCACGCCGGGAGGTTACCGCTGATCCATCCCGTCTGCACAGGAAACTGCTGGGGAACCATGACTCGCTTAAGTGGAGAGGGGACGGTCGGGAGGCGGTCTTCTCCTCAGGGGCAGGTGCTGTTTGGTCCAGATGTGGCTCAGCCTTGTCGCTCCTCCATTCCGAGTGAGCTTCCCCCCCACTCACGGGTTCAGAGAGGACCTCACCCGCGACTGACCGTAGTCCCTTGTTCAGGTGCCAAAGACACAGGAGCCCTCCTTTGCCCAGGAAGCTGCCCCCGGTGGGGGGTCTTGTTTGCCTCCCCCTGCTGGTGCCATCAGACAGTGGATCAGAGCGGAAATGGGCTGGGCCGGCGTGTTCTGATCTTAAAGGTGCACAGTGTCTGTGCCGGACCGGAGAGGCCTCACGACCCTGCTGCCGATTCCAATGACAAGGAAACAATGAAGCGACCTGGTGAGGATCATAGTGCATGAGCAGTGTCGGTACCGGGCAGTTTGCTGCCACGTCAGTCAGTGCTCCTCGTTTCTGACAACACGGTCCCCAGCTCGGTGTCCTGCTTTCCTTGTGCAGAAGCCCGGCAGGTAGCCCAGGAGCATTTCTTCTCCAAGGATGAGCGCCGTGAGTGGTGTACACTACTCAGTATGTCCTTTGACTTCTCTTACAAAAGGAAACACGTTTCAAAGGAAATCACACAGAAGCATTGTGCACAAGGCATGTGATTGGAGGTCACTTACTTTCAGATGCACCAATCACAGTCTTTCTCCATTCAAGTGTTCAGAAGGTAACCAGACTCTCATACTATTAAATAACTCAAAGGAACTGAAACCAGTGAAAAATGAAAATCAATATATTATCTTTATTAATGTTTCTCTTAGGCCTACACTGAAGAAATCATCTCTCTTTAGAGATCAGCGGAAATTATGTTTCATTTTACAATGAAATCAAGTTAAATACTCACAAAAGTATAAACTTCTTAAGAGGTATGCAGGACACAACCACCCTTTCATGATTCGCCCTTCAACTCATGGAGAGATTCCAACATTTCCAAAAATATTACTTGTCGTGATTTACTTACAGTTTATTTTTGCTATTGCTTGGTTAATAACAAATAGATTAATTGTGGACTAATTATATAACTGCCAAACATTTGTGTTTATTTTTATTGTGTGCCGTTTTAGAAAGCAAAAAAGATTACAGTGAGCATTACCCTCAAATTAGAATTGGTAAACACCCTTGTACTTGCCAAGGTGCCTCTTTTCTGGAGAGAGCGCTGCGTAATGATGTGGGAATTATCCCGCTCCCATCTCCGAGTGGGAGGAGGCTGGCGGGGCGGGGCGGGGCGGGTAGGAATCCCGTGGCCCTCTCCGTTGTTTTACCGTCCCATTTTTAAAATCAGGAGGACCTCTCCCGTGTCTCAGAATACTATGAAAGTTATGGAGGAAACACTAGGAAAGTCAGTTTGGACGGAGGAGAGAAAAGCACTTTCCAGATACACGAAAGGTCAGAAGTCACAGGGTGATTATGCGATGACATGTACCTGGAGAGGCTCCTCCAGCACATCCGGTAGAAGGACCCCCCATCCCCCCAACACCGAGGAGGAGCAGTCTCCCCTGGGCCACGGCTGGCCATGCACTTGTGGAAGCCTGCCACTGGGGTTCAGGCATCCCGAAACCCATTCTCATCTTGCCGGAGGCCTCCGGTGCCACAGAGCTCCAAGCCCTGGGGTCAGAGATGGGAGGAGGAGCCCTCGGACTCCTTCCTTCGGGCCTGTAGGGAAAGTCAGATTTCACGTGAGCCTCGCTGTTGAGCAGAGAGAATTCCGTAAAGCCTGCAGCAGCGCCCAGAGGGCAGCCAGTGCCCAGCGACTGGCAGCTGAACCATTCAACAGCGGAAAGCCTGGTGGTCGGCCCCCAGCCAGCTCCTGCAGGGCCGGCCAGCACCCTCCTCCTCTTGGGTTTTGATAGCAGAGCTCCTGGTATATCGCAGGGTCTGTACATGGTGGTATGTGCACATCACCGATGGAAAATAAAATAAGTGCAAGGGCCCCAGCATTGCTGGTAGGGCAGGGGACACCTCAGAGAGGATACAGACGTGAGGGACTTCAGTGGGTCACAGGGCCTTGTCCCTCCTGGCTCCAGAGGGGTTTCTCGGGTCACGGAGTCGCGTGGCAGGAAGCCCCGGAGGTGCCTGCAGTGTTTTCAGACACTTCCTTAGCAGTCGGTTGTCTGTCCATTTAATTTAATTTGTTCGGTGTGACAGCCAGCTTTGGTTGTTAATAAATTGACTGTTGTAAGGGTAGTAGGCTTAGGAAAGGTAAATTCATGGAATACGTGTTTAGCTACACATTTGCTGTTGAAATCGTGCATGGCATGTATGTTGTGTATCTGTGTATATGTGTATGTTGAAAACCGCCATGAAAACTTGACAGCAGCAGTGTTTAGGAATTCTGGAGTCAAAGAGCCCTCAGATGAAGCCCTTAGCACGTGAGCTGGGCCGTAGTTTCAGCATCGGAGAAATGGAAGTACCAGCTGTATCTCTGTAACAGGACGGTGACACTAAATGTGGTTCTTTCTGTACGGGGGTCCAGCCCACGCCCCACCCCACGGGACAGACGGCTGTTATTGTGGCCCCACACAAGGTTGCAAATGTGCTGCAAACCTGTTTGTTTGCTGCTGATCAGCTTTCATTAGTGTTTGTGTATTGGCTGTGGGGCCTAAGACAACACTTCTTCCGGCGTGGCCCAGAGACGCCAAGAGGCCGCGCCTCTGGTAGACACTTAGCTTGAAGTCAGGTGCTAGTCTGAGCTCACCACAGAACAGCGTCCTTGTTCCGACTGTGGGAGAGTCCCCGTCGGGGCGCTTCTCTTTCTGTGGCCCGTACTTTTCTCCTGCCACTGCCCTCGTCCCACCTTCCCACTGCAAGGACACTGTCCTTCTGAACGCCACTGCAGACGGAAGAAGACATGTGA